>NC_049212.1:26253828-26516328 GCF_013347855.1 Anguilla anguilla
ACTCCCTTGTTTGCCCCCAACTTCCTGTTTCGCACCTCTGTTTACACAGGCCACAGAGGTGGTTGGATTTCCACGTGTGACGTCAGCCATCAATGATTCTGTCACTGATGTGTGCTGCAACTCCTGGCCAGGGTAAGACCCAGTGAGACATGGATGAACTGCAGAGGCTGCACTACAGGGCTGAAGAAAGCAACAGGGGCACTGAGTTAAACCCCAAAAAGAGTTGTCAACAAGCCAAGTGAGCCTCTGTTCAATGACAAAAGCTGAAAGGAGAGCAGACAGGCCCATCCTCTCTTTGTATATTTTTTTTGTTGCTTTATTCAGAGAAATCAGAGCAGATAACAGACAGAGAGTAGGTGATATCTCACATGGTGCCGTGGGCAGGATCGAACCCCCACCCATGCAGGAGGATTTGCATATGGCACAGGAGCTACTGCCCTATGCCACACATCCTGCAAACAGCAAAAGACCCATTCAAACAAAGCACTTTTCTGAAGCATTTTTAAATTTGTGAATCCCCCTTTCCCTCCACACACACACACACATGCCCATACACAATCTTCACCCTTCTCCTTCACAAACTTTCCTTATACTAAACAGTCAGTTTACTGAGGGAATGTAGATTATCTAATTAACATAATCTTATATAATTGCTTAAAACTGTTTACAGTTCCAGAGCTGCAAAGTGTAGTACCAGGTTAGGCCAGCAGGTGATGAGGACGCCTAGATTATCCTTAAGGAGCTGTTCAATGCTCTTGTGATACTGTGAAGTTCTGACACGCAAGATTTTCTGTGTGTGTGTGTTTGTGTGTGTGTGTGTATGAATTCCTTTCAGTGTGTGTTTATTGCCTTTCATAATTATTAAACTGAACTGGACTGCCATGCCACCCAGGATTAAGAATGTATGCAAATTACATCAACTACTCAGGCGAAGTGGGCTTCTTCCATTCTGATAGAGACAGGCTGATGATGTGTGCCTGCACAGAGAATGTGCTAGTGTACATTTAGGCAATAAGTGTGTAGTTTCAGGCAAACTTCTCTCTGGCCATTGCAGTCCAGGTGCCATTGCAGTCCACTGCATGCATTGAACTGAGATAGATTACATCAGTCATTTTTATTTAGAAAAGTATTATTGAATTAATGGCTACCTGTCTGTGTGTGTGCGTGTGAGTGTAAATTGGATTTAAAGATTTTCTTCTCTAAAACACCGCATTCTTACTCTTGCCAGCTCGTTTAACGTAACCTGCATCACCTTATTCTTCTATTCATACAAACGGACAATCGTTGTGCGGGCGGGCGCGTTTGTACGCGTGTGGGGCTATGAGAGACATGAGTACAGGGAATTCTGTGTTCAGGGTGCGTCTGTCCTGAGAGCTCAAAGCAGCCGAAACAAGGTGGTAATATAAGACAAGCCGCGGATGAATGAAGAATTTGAAAGGCTCGTCAATTCAATTATATGCCTGTCATTAAAATACTGTGCATGAGCAAATTCTGTTTACACGTGTAAAGGTAAATCATAACGGTGCAGATTAAAATCGTGAACAGTGGTCTTTAAATAGTCTAGTTGAAAAACTGTGCAGTTGCCGCTTTAAAACTGTCCCCACAGTCACTATTGCCCATTTAATCCCGGATTGGAGCCGTGGCTTTGAGCCGCCAGGGAAAGGCGGAGTGTTTTTTTTTTTTTGAACAAGGGAGGGGAGGAGGAATGAACGCGAGCGATAACAGACGGGCTGGTTTAGGTCGCAAATGAAATCAAACAGACCGGGACACCAAAAGAAAAGTCAGACGGCTGCAAAGGCACAACGAAAAAAGAGATAGAGCAAACAGACAGCAAACAAAAAATACTGCATTAATAGAGCCGCAGACAAAAAAAAACAAGCCCTTAAATAGCCATTCGCTGATGTATTTAGAAAAAAGATGAGTAGACGATACTGATTGGAGTTGACAAGCCCGCTCCGCTACTGATACCACTCTCCCTCCCCCTCTCCCAAACCAGGAAATCGTCGAGTGTGCTCTGGCTTTCCCCTGTTGGCTCTCCCAGATCCCGGTGTGGGCAGATACATGTGCATTTCGTCGCGAGTATCGACTTTTGTTTTGTTTGTTTTTTTGTTTTTCCAAACTCCGGCAAAAGATCTGAGCCACAAAAAGACAATCAGGGAGAGGATCCACACTCTCGCCTAACAATGAGGTAAAACAGCAAAAATCTTACTTGTTTGAGTACTCGTTTTGTTTTTCGACTATCGCTATTATACACAGTAGGTGAATAGCTACATTGTGTTTGTGTAACCTATGTATGAGCGCGTCATGTTGCAATTCAGTTCGCCTAACCGGTGTCAGTTTGTTATAGTTAATATCGCAAACGGTGTATCCCATGTGTTGCCTCGTTGTATACTGGGTTTTCTTTAGCTACTTGGCTTCATTTTGTATGGTATCTACACAACTAGTTCACTTAACAGCCAACTATTCAGCGATTGACTTTGCCTACTTTGATTTGTCGGAACTGAAAGAATTGAAACGGAGTCTAGCCTAACTGCCGTTCGCCTGACAGTAGGCTACTCAAGTTTTATGTCCTCTTCCCAGTAGGCTATTGTTGATGTTGGTTGTAGTAAAAGGGGGGTTGCTTAACGTTTCTGGAATATTTTCTAAATACTTGTCAAAAAGAGCTATTCTAAGCTCGACCAAGTCCTAAATATAACTAACGTCACTTCAAAGTACAATGCGAGCACTATACCCGTATTGTATTGTGTCCTTTTGTTTAGCTTTTGATCGTTCTAGAAAAAAGTCGCCGCAAACAATGTCACTTGCGATTTGTTTTCATGTCGTTGTTCGGCTCTTTGAATAAATTGATCTTCTGTTTATAATACATTGTCTTAAAGCAGTAATTAATCACAATGATGTATTTACACTGGGTCTCCCGCTGTCGTTTTTGGAACAGCACTGCAACTGTTCAACTGCGGCCATAAAAGCGGCGGGCTGCCCAGCCTGCCCTACCTGCTGCCGCGCACCACGTAGCCACCCTGCGGGCAATCCTTCCTTTTCCTTTAGCTGGGAGTTGGTCGGGGCTGTACCCGGAACCGCGCTTTGCTGCGTATGGAACGCTGCAGTGCACGGATACACAAAATTCCACATCCTGTCACTGCATGTGCAGCTTGTAATAGCGTGCTTTCAAGCCGCCGTTCTTTTGCAAAGACCACTCTGGAATTCCGTTTTCGTATGAATGCGATACAACGGGCAATCCCCGTCAATTGTATGGCGTGCTGCCCCTACGAAACGGACGAACGTGACGCAAACGTGCCGACCTCGAACCCGTCCTTATTGGCACTCGCTCTGAGGTGAATCCCCCCAGGGTCCAACCTGTAGTAACCTCGGAATCAAGACTGTTTCTATACATGCCTAGTAGGCACTTTGCTCCTCCAGATAATCTTAAATGTTGTGAGATTGCCTTAACTCACTCTAATAGCAGTTGACCAGTTTTGTACTTGGCAGGATTGTTTGTTTGTTTGCTGAACAGGTTACCCTACAGGGTTGGAGTCCTGATCTGTGGTCACTTCTGGTACTACGATCTTTACTTCACTCTAGTGTGTTTTTCTGCACCTCTGCACCCTGAACTAATGCACTTGTTGTACGTCGCTCTGGATAAGAGCATCTGCTAAATGCCTGTAATGTAATGTAATGTAATGACCAAAAGCTATAATAAACGACAGACATTCGAGTCTCAATCTATATTTCCAAACTGCATATTTTGAGTTCAGTCGTTTGGGGTCAGGCTTATGTGGGTCTATGCCAAACTCTGATGACTACTTCCTCAACCCTGTTATGAAGTTTGGCTTTTTAAGTGTAGAAGTTTGCTGCTGTTGAAGAAAAACGTTTTTAATGCACGTGTGTAGGTTCAAACTGGCCAGTTTGGTTTTTCAGCCTTGTCATAAATATAAATACAAATACAGGCTTGGCAATGTCATGTTTTGTTCAATCTTAATAACAAAGAATGGAATGCTATTCCACTTTCGAGTACATTGTTTCCTCTTGACGTTATTTACTGAGTTATAGAGTTGCCATATCTGTCACATTGTATTTTCAGTTGGTAAAACTCTATCACAGTCTGTACATTGGCCTTAATGGACAAAAATACAAGTCATGCATATAGCCTGGTGGTTCCAGAACTGTGTGTCACGTGAAGGTTTAAAATGGGTAGCAAGCTGCACATGGAACACTGTATTACATTGTATGTAATACCTCACATTGACATTCACCAGGTCTGGTTAAAAGCTTTTCTTGTTGCATACACACACACACACAGCAAATCTTGCATGTCAGAACTTTGGAGTAGTTGCATTATGCATGTGCAGTCATTTGTTTAATTCCATATTTGAACCCCTGTTTGGTCATTTTTAATAAGGGGTGGGTCACCGAAAATGCAGTTGCATATTAAGTGAGTTGTGGACTCAGGAAACCTGGCAACCCCTTGCTGCAGCTACATGGCACTACGTAATCCGTATGCCGTTTGTGGCTGATAAGGACTCGCTTTTGTGTTTGAGTCACGCCCGCGGTTCCACGCCTGCGCAGCTGCCCTGGCCTTGGACGCAGTCAGCCGCTGCCCCTGGTGAGTCGCAGAGCCGTTACCGTAATGGCGCCTGTGTGTCTCTGGGTCGTCGGCCGCACAGGAAATGCACCAGGCCCCAGTGACAGCCGCGGCACGATTCATCAGCTTCGGTGGAGACGCCTGCCCCAACCTGCCCGCCACGTCTCGGGCTGAATATCTTTGCCCCCCGGCGAGCTCTGTGCGCTCTGGAGCTCACAGGGTCAGGGTTTGACCCAAAAAGACCTCCAGCCTGTGGTGCCAGGGGTCCTCCACACCCCATCACTGGTGAAAGCGTGGCACAGGGCATCAGAGGCTGGGCACCAGGCTCAGGGTCAATTCTGTTTTCATTTCCGACGATTGGCAAAGAATGCCAATTAAGCTCTGTGAATTTTCAGCTGTTTCATTGAATTTCAGTTTCCTGACTTTGCGGTGACTCTGCTGTGTCTTCAGGCCACACTGACGACATCATCTGCCTTCAGCATTAATGGACATCTGCCGCCGTACCTTTAGAACTGCCCGCGTGTCCAATCACAGCTTGAATTATTAATGCATTTATTTATTATTGGAGAAAAATGTCAATACCTTTTTAAGAGAGAGTCTTGGGGGGGGGGGGGGGGGGGGGGGGGATGGGAGTGCAATGTGGGGTGGATGGTTTTTAAAAGGCAGCTTTAAATATGCTGATTAAGTCAGACAGAACACTTTCCCACACATTTATTTATTTATTTTTTTAATCAATTTTGCAGTCTTAGGTGTCTTGAAATGCGATGTGGGGGCTTCATCAGGTGCATTGTGCAGCTGTACTTTGTTGCAGTGGCATAATTTTTAGTGGGCATTTCTCCTTTGTTTACTAATTCCATCTTGGGCAACAGAGAGGGCTTGATTAGCATATTTACTGCAGCTCTCCTGCCTTTTTGGATTGCTGAGTTCCGTCACACTTGGGGTTTGGAGCGGGCCTATGGTCTGTGACTGCCTCTCCCCCCACCCCTCCGCCCCCACTCTCATGCTTTTACTCTGGAGGTATTGATCCACAGTCCGGTTCTCTCTCACTGCTTCCATTTGCTTCCCCTCTTGTCCGCACACAGCACTGCCTCTTCACTATACAGGAAACCATAAGGAAGCTCATAACCATGGTGACGGCACCGTTTTTTTCCCCACCCCCAGAAGGAAGAAACGGGCGTGGGTTTGTCCCATGGGGAGCCCGTTTCTGCAGCAGGGGTTGGTTATGACCTGATGTGTTTCTGTGGAAACGGCCAGCGCACCCAAACTCTTCCACCCTTGGGTGGCTGGGCTTCAGGCAGACCCCCCGGGCCCCCAACTCAGAGCCTGCGGTTACTCTGATACATACTGTATCCAACCTGCCTGCCACTCCAGGACACAGCAGCCTGGAGAGGTGCTCACGGAGAGAGAAGCGCTTCAGGAGGTTCTGTGGGTGCGTTAATGCCAGGGAAAGCTTCTGATTGGGTGCGTTTAAATACCAGCCTTATCAGGACTATTTGCTTGGCATGTGTTTAGTGTGTCCAGCCATGCACTTTTTCTGCAGTTCATTCTGAAATGCTGAGAAATAGCTTTTTTTTCCCCCTGGATGCTTTCCTGTCATATAAATTGTCCATACATGTGTAAAATGACCAGTGGGAGGTAGACTACAGCTAATCCCTTCAGAATAGACATATTTTGAGCTGACGTTTTGTGAGTGTGTTATTTGGATGGTGGTAAAGTTAGTTATATGTTTTTTTTCATTATGGCTGTTCTTGTGTTTAATCACAGTGATGCTAGTTTGGACATGATTCTTTATTGCCTCATTTGATTTGTAGTCATACTTGTAGCCTTACGTCATACATGGAGGTTTTCCAGCCGTCTCCATACATTAATTTACTATGCAGTTACTTCATGGCAGAATTCAGAGGTGACTTGTGTGCGTGCGTATTGGCATTGTTCTTTTTGTTGCTGCCAATGTGCCTCGTGATTGGCAAAGCCACTCTGTGGGTTCTGTTTGAATGCTGGTTGAGTACTGTAAGGTGACAACACCAACGTCTCTATTCTACTCTCCCTGACCTCTGTCACTGGAAACGAAATGCCACTTCCTTCCAAGTTCCACTGGCCTCTACTTTCATTGCCTGTATAAATAGGCCTTTGATTGCGTGCTCCAAGATTAGACAAGCCAAGAAAAATAAAGTTGAAATCATTCAATATTTCTGTTGAGCTGTTGTATTAAATAATGTTATTGCGATCTCTTTTTTTTTAACCCAATTATGGTCCTAATTCCTCTGTCCTCCTGGCTGGTTCAGAGGGGTGAGTATTCCGATTGGCACGTCTAGTGGTGTTGGGCCGGGGAGTGTTCAGGTATGTGAGGCGGTGTCGAGTCTCCGTGCCGAGGGTAAACAGGAAACAGCTGAGCCACCCTCGCCGACCGCTACTGCTAGTTGCACAGAGAGAGGGAGAGAGAGAGAGAGAGAGAGTGAGAAAGCGACAGAGCGACAGAGAAAGAAGGGGGACAGAGGGAAAGAGACAGAGCCCCTTTTGGAGATCCCTCTGCCTATGCCATGTCCTTGTTTTTCTCAATCTTCCTCACCAGCTGCAGTTATTCTCTTCTCTTTCTCCTTTGCCATGTTTCCCTGTTTAAAGCTGGGGTGTGAGCCATATCGAATGCGGCTTTATGATATTAGCCAGAGTCAGTTTACACACAGACTTTGTGACTGCAGCAGTAATGCATATATCCCTATTCCACAAAGGATGTAGCAAGCTTGGTTCAATGCCTTTTCAGTCGTTCGTGAATTAAATTACTCCTTTGTGCTCACTGTGTATCTCATACTTTTGTTTCTCCCCAAACCCTCAAGTGAGTTTTAATTCAGTGTTGTTAAAACGGCTGGGGAATTAATGGGCTCATAACGTAGAGGTTGCAGGTTCAGCTCTTGGGTTGGACACAGCAAATGCGTCGTTGAACAGGGTGCTTAACCTGAATTTCCTTCGTAAACGTGCAGTTGTAAAAAGTCATTTTATAATAAAAAAAAAAAGATAAGTTAGCCAAGTAAGTCATTCTGCATTGGAGCATCTGCAGAAAGAATGGTAAATTTGCCTTTGAAAGAGCAGAGCTGAGAGGAACGCTTTAAACTGCTGCGTTCCAGAAGGCCAGGCGTTTGTGGGGAAGAGGGAGACTCTTAAGATGCAATCTGGTCACTCATGGGAACATGACTGGAGCGCTGAATTTGGCCGGAATTCTCCCTTCTCACCACAAATGCCAACTCCAGTGGGTTTGTTTGTTCACAGGAAGTCTGACTTGATAACGGAAACTATGCATTACAGGATGATCTTAGGGAGTCGTGTTTCATTTATTCATGTTATAACCCGTTGCAGTTTTGTCTCGAGACTACAGTGCATGTTTGGGTGGTGCAGAACTGAATAGTTTTATCGTGGGAGATTTACACCACAGGCTCCTCGGGGTTACAGCTGAGAATTTGCCCACGTCCCCTTTGTGTGGACCAGGCTCGTTCTGTCTCCACTCTCTCCAGTCTCTCTCCTCTCTACCTCTTTACTGTCTCTTCTCTCTTTCTGTCCGGTGTCATCTAATTTGTCTCCAATGTGCTAACCCCCCATTCTCTCTCTGTGTGCAGAGAAGGTGTCTGTGTGGTATAGTGGTTAGGGAGCTGGGTTATTAACCGAGTGGCTCCAGGTGCAATTCCTATGTGGGCCACTGCTGTACAACAATATAACCCCAACTGCTCCCGTAAATATCCAACTGTATAAATGGCTTGTATGTTTAAAAAAAAAAAACAAATATGCCTTAGCATATATAAGGAATATATAAGAATACACTCTGGATTGAGGCAGCATGTTCCCCTGCCAGCATGGATGGACAGAGCCCTGGGGGGCATATTACCATCAGCCCGGCTGATTTGGGGAAGTCGTAATACGCACATGTGGGACACACTGAGTCACCAACTCTGACTGATCCCAGAGCAGTCACTGTAGAGATGTATGGTGGGATGCAAGGACTATGGCTGATCCAGGACCTGTTTCAGGCAGGGTCTGGCTCACAGCGATGGAGACGGTAGCTGGTAGCTGATGGCTCTGTGGTTGTCTGATGCAGTCTGTCTTCACATCTATGGGGAGGGGAGTGATGTAATGACTGCGCTCGGGCGGGAATGCACTCCGGAAACGCAACGCGGCTAAAATTCGGGGAAGTGCCGTGGTGGAGGCTGGTTGAGCTCGGGCCACAAACACTTATTCCAGCAACCGCTCTCTCCCTCTTTCTCTCTTTCTCCCTCGCTTGCTCTTTCTGTCTTTCGCTCTTGCTCTGTTCTCTCTCTCTCTCTCTCTCTCTCTTTCATGCCATCTCATCCTAATCCCACGTGGACAGAAAGATGTGTGCAAGTCCTCTGTGAGTTAATTTAGATGAATCTTTATTGTAATCCCAGCTGAGGAAGACTAGGATGAGCATTGTGGGCGGTTTAAGAGCATTTTAAGAACATCAGAAATAAGGCTGATGGGCGGATGTCGGGCTCTCCATCCGTGATCTTTTCCCATGAATCCAATCGCTGCCTCCACACCCGTTACATTACAGCTCATACTGGGTTACTGTAAAGTTTGGGGCCAGTGGAGGGGCTCGAAAAGGGAATATCATGGCAATGCTGTGTCTATGGTGGCAGAGCAAGGCATTATGGGACAGTGGACTGAAATGCCTCCCGGGAAATGCCTCCTGAGCTTGTGGCCCAGTCGAGATGTGGGGCTGATGCTTGTGGCCCAGTTGAGATTCTGGGGCTGATCCACGCCCTGTTTTTGGGGGACGAGGGGCGCCTGATCCTCGATGTGCAACAGAGAGGGGAACAGGAGGACACCCCAATCCTGTTTCTTCTGTCTCTCCCCCCCTGCTCCAATATAATCTTCAAACCAGAGGTTTACATGAGACTGTTTAATTTAACGAAATGCTGAACCTTGCGTTAGGGATGCGTTTTGACTTGCAGGAAAAAGTCAAGTAAGCATTTCTCAGCCTAAAAAGGACTGTCGAAAGTCCCGCCCCTTTATCGTCAGGAGGGGGAGGCTGTGTACGGCTGTAAAATTGGGGGGTGGGGGTCTTCCTCGGGTACTGGGTAAAGGGCCTTGTGGCGTTGGGGTACGGCGGAGAGAGAGGGGGAGAGAGGGAGAGAGAGGGGGAATAGCTGGGATTGCCGGCATGCCTGCGGAGAGCTGGAGCCCGCAGTGCCTTGGACAGCAAGCCGGGGCCTGCTTCAGCACAGCCTGAGAGGGAGGAAAGTTACTGGGAGAGGGGGAAGCCAAAGAAAACCTAACCCCCCCTCCCTCAGAGAGTCTGCGTGGTGCTGCGCGGGGCAGGGCGGTGAGGAGTGGCAGGGTGCTCCGCTCTGCGCTTCTGTCGCTGTGGTACTGGTCGTTTCGGGGGCATTGTGGTTGCCTGAGGGAATGCAAGGCTTTTGTAGTGCCGTTTGGTGGTCTCATTGTGTGTGTGTGAGTGTGTGCACACTTGTGTGAGTGGACTTTGTATGTGCATGTTTGTGCGATTCATGTGTGCATGCGCGTATGTGCACGTGTGTGTGTGTGTGTGTGTGAGTGTGTGAGTGAGTAGGTGTGTGTGTGTGCGTGTGTGTGTGTGTGAGTGTGTGAGTGAGTAGGTGTGTGTGTGTGTGTGTGTGCGTGTGTATGTGTGTGAGAGTGTGTGAGTGTGTATGTGTGTGTGAGTGTGTGTGTGTGAGTGTGTGTGTGTGTGTGTGTGTGTGTGAGTGTGTATGTGTGTGTGTGAGTAGGTGTGTGTGTGTGCGTGTGCGTGTGCGTGTGCGTGTGCGTGTGCGTGTGCGTGTGCGTGTGTGAGTGTGTGTGTGTGTGTGTGTGTGTGTGTGTGTGAGAGTGTGTGAGTGTGTATGTGTGTGTGTGTGCGTACCTTGTTGTGAGATGAGTGCCAGTGCTGTGGGGTCAGGTTTGTGAGACAGGGCCCGTGCTGTTGGCAGGAGACGGCAGTGACCGTTTGGTGTGAAGTGAAAAGGTGAGCCCCTGGTCCACGGTCACACCACGCTGCCAGAGAGGCACGTTTGTCAGGTGCAAATGGAGCGAAGAGCTTATTTTAACACAGCCTAAATTAATGTGTGATATCTACATCTTGAAAATGATGCCTCTATTTTTATCCAGGTCGAGACACTACAGCTGTTATTACGTCATTTTAGCAAGTTTTTTTTTTTCTCCCCTGTTTGAGTGTATGGTTATACTGGACCTCTGGATTTACGGCAAGGATATTTTAAAAAATTAGACCTAGACCCAGAGTCCAAAGCCACTGTGCTATTGAGCAAATGTACAAGGCTTCACTGTGCTATAGAGCGAATGCACACAGGCGTCACTGTGCTATAGTGCGAATACACACTGGCTTCACTGTGCTATAGAGCTAATACACACATGCATCATCACTGTGTGTGTGTTTGTGTTTCTGTGTCACTACCTCTCCCAGTTCCTCTTTACATTATATCCCATCTGGTTTCCCACTCTGGCTGACACACATCCAGTTCCCCCAGTATAACACTGTTAGCGTTAGTCAGGCTAACTTTAGCCCACACATTCAGTTCACCCAATGTAGCGCTATTAGTGTTAGTCAGGCTATCATCAGACCACACATCAAGTTCATCCAGTGTAGCACTTAGCATTAGAATAGCTTTAACCTCATATTTTTTTGAAATTTCAAAATGTTCTTCATCACACACAAAAGCTGTCTGGACCAATCTGACAACTTCAAATAAAACAGAAATAACTTCAATAACTCACTTTAAATTATTTGAAATTATCTGTAGATCCAGTGGTGATAACACATGTGGAAGTAAAAGATGGAGACAATGGAATTTATTTCTAATTAGTTTCCGCATTCATTCCAGTTATGCTTATGATTATGAGTTGCATATGTATCCATGACAACGGGTTAGTACATGGCTGACATGTCTGCACAGGCCTTTAATGCCTGCCGTGTGCACACAAGCCTTGCGTAAGCCTGGACTTGCACTTGAGCTGGTGGTGTACCGTGGGGAAGGGTGAGTGTTGGTGTTGACCGTCAACAGTGTTGAAGATTGGCAACGGTGTTGAAGAATGGGAACAGTACAGAATTTTTCGAACAGTGTTGAAGAATGGGAACAGCATTGCAGTTTGGGAATAGTGTTGAAGAATGGGAGCAGTACTGACATTTGGGAACTGTGTTGAAGAAAGGGAACAGTGTTGAAGAATGGGAACAGCGTTGAAGAATGGGAACAGTACAGAATTTTTCGAACAGTGTTGAAGAATGGGAACAGCATTGCAGTTTGGGAATAGTGTTGAAGAATGGGAGCAGTACTGACATTTGGGAACTGTGTTGAAGAAAGGGAACAGTGTTGAAGAATGGGAACAGCGTTGCAGTTTGGGTATAGTGTTGAAAAATGGGAGCAGTACTGACATTTGGGAACTGTGTTGAAGAAAGGGAACAGTGTTGAAGAATAGGAGCAGTATTGAAGTTTGGGAACAGTGTTGAACAATAGAAGCAGTGTTGAAGTTTGGGAACATCACTTATGCTGATGGAGTGGTGACGGACCATGGTGTCAGATCTAATGTTGGTGTCGGTGCTGATGGGGGAACTGTGTCGGTGCTGATGGGGGAACCGTATCGGTTCTGTTAGGGGAGCCGTGTTGATGCTTGCTGTGGAGAATCGTGTCGGTGCTGATAGAGGATGGTGTCTGGTCCAGAGAAGCACGATGCTGCTGATGGGGGGCCCATGTCAGGGCTGATGGGGAATGATGTCAGATCCTGGTAAGGTGATCTGTGATGGTGTCAGTCAGGATCTTTCCTCAGTATTGGAGGAGCCCAAGGGCTGGTTCCTGATTGGGCCCGGCCCCTTGCGCAGCTGGACACAGCACTGCCGACCCCTGACCTTTATACCCTTTAGACCCCTGCATTCCCTGCCTTTCCTGAGCAGGGACTCCCCTGCAGCCTGCCACTCCATCGCACTGGGGAGCACACTCACCATGCAGCGACACGTCAGCCTGTCAGTGCAGCAGAAACAGGAAGTCCAGTAGCACTGACTGCCCTGCCTGGGTGTGGACAGCAGGTCCCTCTTTCCCTTAGCCACTCAGTGTGGGGAGCTGTTGACTGGTTTAGGGTCTCAGGGGCTGTGTGATCATGTGGCTCTGACTCATCAAAGGGCTCATCACTGCACAGACACACACACACACACGCACACGCACACACACCCACCTTTACATTCAGAGACTTGAATCCCTCTCAGCTGGAGCAAAGCATCACATCATATTCCTTGGAAAAAAGTGTCACACACAGAGAGAGAAATAGAGAGAGAGAGAGAGAGAGAGAGAGAGAGAGAAAGAAAGGAATAAAGGAATAGGAGGAAGGTTGGGTGGAATTGGGTGAAGGAATAAATCACAAAAGGGGAGAAACTGGCAGTGTGGAAAAAAACAGATGGACTGAGAGGGTGAGAAAGAGGGAGAGGGTATGACAAAGGAATGGGGCAAAAACAGATGGCTGTGTGGAAGGTGCGAAGGAAGAGTAGGAGGTACAGGTAAACAGTGAGAGAGAGATAGAGAAGGCGGGAGGGAGGGAAGGAGACAGAAAGCCAGCGGGCTTGACTATACTTGTCAGAGCTGGGATGGTTGTGTGCAAAGCCTTATACAGACATTTCTGAAAGTGTGCTGCAGTTTCCTGTTAACCCCTCAGTGTCTGAGCAACTGGCCTCCATTTAGGCTCCAGAGACAAAATAATGAGTCCAGCTGAGTATCTGTAGATTGCTTTTGGTAAACCTGTCTCTGCAAAAAGCATATTGACATATTTTCAAATCTCAAAAAGATCAAATAGATCTATTTCTAGATATCCTAATTGTTGTTATTTGTAGTTTTCCATTTCAAATCTCTTTTAGTTCAATACTCCCTCAATGTAAACACAACCATGTTAGAAAATGCAAAACATCATCTGAACAGTTCTAAGTGACAGTTCACACAAAGGACTAAATTTGAATATCCTATTTATGGAAAAATACGAGTTTGTTTTGCTCAGGACATGGCTGTGTGTTCATTGTGTTTCTCTGCTAAACCGGCTAGCACAACAATCTATGCGCTTATTGTGTGTGTGCCTGCCTGTGTGTCTGTCTGTCTGTCTGTCTGTTTGTGTCTGTGTCTGTTTGTGCACTCTGTGCGTGTGAGCTGTCTCAGCTGCGCAGACAGACCTCAGTGTGTGCATGCGCAGCTGGAGCAGATGTGACTCAGGCTTTTATATGGGAGTGTCTGCAGCCGCCAGCATCAATAATTCACTCCCTGTCAGCCCCCCCCCCCCACCCCCATCTCATTCCACCATTAAAAATGCATCCCTCTCTCTCTCCCTTTCTCTCTTGCTCTCTCTTTTCCTTGTCTTCCTTTAATGTAGTACTTACTTTCCTCTGTCTCCAGTTTTCATTCACATCACATTTGGGCCCCTCACCACACACACACCCTCACACTCACGCATAAATGCACACAGTGTATGTATGCATGAGTGTGAGTGAGTTCCGAGCGTGTGCTCTGTGTTAGTGTCAGCTCTGTGTGAGTTATTGGTGTATCCTCCGTGTGTGAGTGTGAGCTGTTGGGATAGCTCAGCAGGTCCTTATAAGGTAGTGCTGGAAGCAGGAAGTGGCTGGGGGCCGTGGTGCTTTGTCACAGGAAGTGGGAGATTATATCATGGCCTGCACTGAGTACAGGGAAGAGAGGGGAAGATGTTTGGAGAGAGCAGAGGAAAGGAGAGAGAGAGAGCTCATCGGCATTCCAAGTACAAGGATATGACACTGTGCCGTGTCACTGCAGCTTGTGGCTTTGAGATCCCTGTCTGTCTGTCAATCTGCCTGCCTGCCTGCCTCGCTGTGTGTGTTTCTGTCTGTCTGTCCGTCTGTCTGTCAATCTGCCTGCCTGCCTGCCTCTCTGTCTGTGTTTCTGTCTGTCAATCTGCCTGCCTCTCTCTGTGTTTCTGTCTGTCAGTCTGCCTGCCTCTCTGTCTGTGTTTCTGCCTGTCTGTCTGTCTGCCTGTCTGTGTTTCTGCCTGCCTGTCTGTCTGCTGACTGTCTGTGTTTTGGCCTCCTTGTCTGTCTGTCTGCCTGTCTGTGTTTCTGTCTGTCTGCTGACTGTCTGTGTTTTGGCCTCCTGTCTGTCTGTATGCCTGTCTGTGTTTCTGTCTGCATCTGTCTATGTTTCTTCCTCTTGTCTGCCTGTCTGCCTGCCTGCCGCTCTGTTTGCGTCCCGCCTCTCTCCGACAGCACGGCAGTCAGTCGTTCGCTTTGCAGGCCGCACGTTTCGGCGCCGGCAGATGCGCGCAGGAGTCAGACGCGTGTTGCTCCTGTCTCTGTGAGGGTAGCATTGTGTGGCCTTGATGGCTGTCAGACAGAGCAATGTGCTGACGCACCACAGCGCCTGCAGGGCGTCAAGCTGGCGGCCTTCCAGGCCCTGTGTGTGCGTGCGCCGCGCATCTCTCCCGCGCCTCTCGCTTACCGCCGTCAGAGACTGCGCTGGTCGGGGCGTACGGTCGCCTCATTCAGAGCCAGTTTAAAGAGAGGAAATTAGACACTCCGCTACGGTGTTCAGTCTCGGCCTGTACCTGTCTGCCTCCTGAAATATGTGGCTTGGAGTATGTTTCCTGAGGCAAGGGAATTTTTAAATAGATCAGTGGCTCTTCGCTCTTAATCTAGGGCTTAGAGAGTTTGGACCAAAGCTGAGCTTTAACCTGGCACAGTGGCCCAGTTTGTAAAAGAATCTGCTGTGCTGTGTGTGTGTGTGTGTGTGTGTGTGTGTGTGTGTGTGTATATGAGTGTGTGTGTGTGTGTGTGTGTGGAATCTGTGCAGGTGGAAGGCGGCAGGGCCGCTCTCTGGCTGACCCATCGCCACGGGAACGGCAGGCTGATTCCTGCCTTTGTTTTCGGCCTCTTTGGCTTTGGATCGGAGAGGAATGATTGTTTTCACCCCCAAGGAAAACCCTCCATGCCTCTGGCATCTGGAACTAGCATCAGCGCACATGTGGAAATGTAAACAGGCCCTGCAGGAGCCGCTCTGTGGCCTGTCATGTTTATGCCTCGCCGTGACGCCGTTCGTTTTTGTAATTCCACTTTCTCTCCATCCTCTCGGCCTCTGCCGTTTCTCTCTTCTGTTGTATCTCTCTTTCGCTCGGCCTCTCTTCTCTCCCTTGGTTTTTCTCTGCTTTTGGGTGCGTTTCTGAGCTTGGACTCTGAGCTTTCCCAGAGATTTCTTACACATAATCATTTGCACAACCCAAAGAATATTCGCAGATGGAAAAAGAGTGGTGGTGACTTCGGCACCTTTAGTTTCCTGCGGGCTTAGATGGGTCGATGTGACGGTGGCCCAGCGGCGGCTCATGAAGGAGTCGGACCGCCATGCGTGTCCCGCTGTGGCGCGGTCAATGTGCAGCACAAGTGCGGTTCACGGGCACCTGTCTCGGGCAGATTGCAGGCGGAACGCAGGAGGACCGCAGGAGGACCGCAGGTCTCTGAGGATTAGGTCCTGAGCAGCAAGGTGGCGGAAACCCCTTTGACTGAGACCCTCTCCTCCCTCCCTCCCTCTCTCTCTCTCTCTCTCTCTCTCTCTGTCTAGTTTCTCTCTCTCTTCTTCCTGCTCTGGTAGCCCCGCTGGCTAAGTGCTGACTGCGGCCTGGCAGCCTGTAATCAGCTTGCTGCATTGCCCCAGGCAGGAGGAGTCCAGGCTGCAGAACTCTCCGGACTCGACCGGCAGGCAGTATGCCTGCAGTGTGCATACAACACAGCCCTCAGCAGGGGGCACCGGTGTGCTCTTAAGAGAGACCGGCATGGGAGTCTGATTCTGTCCCAGCTTCAACCCCAGTCTCAGCACCAAAGAATGATACAGTGAGATTAGGTTCTTGCATTTGATTGGTGCTAGCAAGTCTCAGCCAGTCTTATTTTATGGGTCAGTGGCTCAGTTGACTTGAATCAGTTGAATCACCTCCTCCAATTACAGCCCCACCTGCACAAGGGCATGATGTCATAATAAGTACCTGAACATTACCGGGTGTATTATCAAAACATTCCTGGAAGGTCAACGGGCTTGTGTAGCCAATGATAAGCATGAGATGAAAACAATGAAATGAAAATAGTGGTAAGTGCAACAGTAATGTGAAAAGTAAGAACCTCTGTGTCTCTGTCTCTGTGCGTCTCAGTGAGTCCAGTATTTGCCAGGCCCGGGCCACGGTGATGATCTATGACGATGGCGGTAAGAAGTGGGTCCCGGCTGGAACGGGCCCGCAGAGCATCAGCCGGGTGCAGATCTACCACAACCCCTCCAGCAACGCCTTCAGGGTGGTGGGACGCAAGATGCAGACGGACCAGCAGGTACTGGGGAGGAGGGGGGGGGGGGGGGGTGGTGCTGACGGGTGCACACACACACACACACACACACACACACACAGAGGAAGGAGGAAGTGCACATTGATAATGAAATACAAATGAAAATTACTATTAAACAATTACTTTGAGTGTAATTTTGCTTTTAAAGGTGGAGTGGCTTCTTGAGCTGGAATTAATGGGCAGGGCTTTGTAGTCCTGGTAAATGATGTGTGTGCAGGTACGTGCGTGTGCGCACACCCGTGTGTGTCAGCATATGAATGAGCGCATGTGCGCGTTTGCTCAACAGAAGATTGAACAAAGTTACTGTTTGGGTTCCTCAGTTCCCTGATCACCATGGGGAACACAGGCTGTGCAGCTCTGACTCACCCCTGCCTCCACCTGCTCTGTCTGCACAGCTCTGATTCAGCCCTGCCATCACCTGCTCTGTCTGCGCAGCTCTGACTCACCCCTGCCTCCACCTGCTCTCATGCGCAGCTCTGACTCACCCCTGCCTCCACCTGCTCTGTCTGCGCAGCTCTGACTCACCCCTGCCTCCACCTGCTCTGTCTGCGCAGCTCTGACTCACCCCTGCCTCCACCTGCTCTGACTGCGCAGCTCTGACTCACCCCTGCCTCCACCTTCTCTAGCTGTGCAGCTCTGACTCACCCCTGCCATCACCTGCTCTGTCTGCGCAGCTCTGACTCACCCCTGCCTCCACCTGCTCTGACTGCGCAGCTCTGACTCACCCCTGCCTCCACCTGCTCTGACTGCGCAGCTCTGACTCACCCCTGCCTCCACCTGCTCTAACTGTGCAGCTCTGACTCACCCCTGCCTCCAGCTACCTGTCCACAGGTCTTACTGTATGCAAAGGCACCCTCACAGCTGGAACATCTGCCTGTGCATGTTTGCACAGGCAGAACATTTCATTGATAACAGTCATATAAGTAACACTTTTAGGGAGGAATACATATTAGTGCTGGAAATCATTCGGATTAAAAAAACAATTATCCAGTCAAAACAAAACAGAATGGGGTATATAGTCATGACTGTCTCTTCTCACAAACTGCTTCTTCCCCCCCCCCCCCCCCCCCCCCCCCATCCCTTTCTCTCATACTCTTGGATCCTCGTTCCCCTTGGACGATACTTCCTGTGAGACAGAGAGAGCTCTGCCATTTCCTGTATTAAACTGGCCAAGACAGAGAATGCCCTCTCTATCTCTCACTAGCAGCATCTCTCTCCCTCTCTCTGTCCTTATCTGTCTCCATTTGTCTGGAGTTCAGTGTGGGAGGGCGGTTGTATGGGTGTCATTCCCTCTGTGTAAGCTGTCAGCGCCTCTTTTTGGCTGCACGGGGCCGGCCTCTCCTCCATTCTCTGGAATTCAGGGCTATAAAATAAACAGAGAGCAAAAGCGTCAGCAGATTGGGGGTATTTTACCCTAGCGTATGGTTTGCTGCTGGTTGCGGTCCCCCTTGTGGACTCTTGCAGTACTGCGACGCTGTGTGAGTATCACACTGCCCGCCCCAGTCCCCTTGCAGTTCAGCAGGATTCTCTCAGTTTTGACCAGTGTGTCAGATCTTGCGGCAGCGTATGATTTGACGGTCCGAAAGTAAGGCAGCTTGGCAGAATGCCCTATTTGTGGTTTAATTTAACTTGATGCCACGTATTTGTGAGTCTTGTTTTATTAATGGCCTTGTTTAACATAGTTTTGCTTTCTGGGATGTGAATGTGAAGCGACAGATTATTCACTGTGAGTAGCACATACATCCTAATGTACCAGCCTCATCAGAGGGTATTTCTGTGCCTTCATGCTGATTATACATATGAATGCCTCTGAATTCTTTCCTGCTCGCTAACATTTTGTTCAGCTAATCAAAAAAGGAAAAAAAGTCACAGAATTGCAGATCTATTTAAGGGGATGGGACACGTGTGTGGTGATGGGCACATGTGTGTGGTGATGCAATGCATATTTACTCTGCACACTTGGTGTCTGGGACAGCTGATTCAAGATCCCCACGCCCAGGCCTAATCCCACTGCCATCTGTTCCATTGAAAAACAGTGAAACTGATCTGAGATCAGTGCCTCAGGATGGACTGACGTTCGCCTTCTCTGTGCAGGTGGTGATAAACTGTCCAATCCAGAAGGGGTTGAAATACAACCAGGCCACGGCCAACTTCCACCAGTGGAGGGACGCGCGGCAGGTGTGGGGGCTCAATTTTAGCAGCAAAGAAGACGCAACGCTGTTCGCCACCAGCATGATGCACGCGCTGGATGTCCTGAGCTCCCTCCCTGACTCGGGTAAGCTGGGCCCTGTGCCACAACACACACTTACACACTCTCTCTCTCACACACACACACACACACACACACACACACACTCACACGCATACACACACACACACACACACTCACACGCATACACACACACACACACACTTACACACACACACACACACACACACTCTCTCACATATACACACACACTCCAGCACACACAAGACACACATATACACACGCACAAGCATACACATACACACACGCGCGTACAGACACGCACACACACGCACACTCACACGCATACACACACACACACACACACTCACACGCATACACACACACACACACACACACACTTACACACACACACACTCTCTCACATATACACACACAATCCATCACACACAAGACACACACATATACACACTCACAAGCATACACATACACACACGCGCGTACAGACACGCACACACACAGAGCACAAATGCACACATTGTGTTTGCTGAAATGCACTGGTAACCCTAACACGTATATGAGTGCCCTCACACTGACTGACAGACATGCACATGCACTTCATCAAATTTGCTTAACATTCATATTTTCACTTGAGGAAGGTCTCACTCCCGCTGTGCCTTCAGGTTTCTCCTCGCTCCCCCGCCCCCCGCAGAATGGACCGTCCCCAGAGGAGCTGGAGCAGCAGAGAAGGTACCAAGTGTATGGTGTTCAGAGGGGGGAGCCAGGCGATGGAGTGAGCAGCTGGTGCACGTGTTCTGACCTCTCTGAGCTAACATTTCACCTGGTTAAAATAGAGCACGCACGCGCACACACACACACACCGTGGATTTGGCATTAACTGGGCAACGTTTAGCCCTGTGTCATTCCCTCATGCTGGGAAGAAAAGGCAGAGGTCAGAACCAACTGACTCTTTCCAACCTCTATCGCCTTCGCTGCCTCTGCAAGCTCCGCCCACTCATCTGTCTCCGCCCCCTTTGCCCACTCCGCCTCCCTGATCACTGGTGCTTTTAGCTGCGTGTGTGGAGTTTTCCGCACTTGGGCCTTGCCTAGAAAGCGGCAGTATGGCGGAGCACAGAGGTGTGTATGTTAGCTTAGTGATGCTAAGCTGTCTCCTTGTTCTCCTGCACAGTGCTGAATATAATCTCATGATGTTGTGGGTATGCTGGAAAACCTGCGCAGTATGCAGCCTTAGCAGTCCCTGCACTTTAACGGGGTAGTTCACCCAAAAATGAAATTAAGGTATGTTACCCAGAGTAGTATCTGTCCATCCAGATAGTTTCGCTTAGTTTCCGCTTGTTAGTGACTTTATTAAAGCATATAGCAGCCTCAAAATGAATGGTTGAGATATTATTGGGAGATTAATGTGCGTTATTTATGTCTTAGAATATCTCAACCATGAATTTCACTGCTGTTATGTGCTTTAATAAGGTAAATTGCTAACAAGTTGGCATATTGAAACTGCAAAAGGTCGCAGTCCACCTACGTCATGTCACCACCACAAGTTTCATACTAGTCTGCCTGACTTTGAATACATATAGGCTACAAAGTTGGTGTACTTTGGTGGAAGTAGTAGTTCATATTTCAAAAAGTATATATATATGTATAAAGAGAAAGCTTTTATCCTGATAGGCACCAGGCACCAGCCAATGTAATTACGCTTTGCGTGAAATGCCACAGACCAACCGGTCATTGTGGGCGGGGCTTGTCGTGGGCCAATAAATCCGGCAGGCCAGACAGGCAGAGGAAGCAACATAAAAGGACAGGCATCAGTGTGTCCATTCTCTGCCTGCCAAGGCTGTGGCTCTTTCTCAAGGTGTGTGAGGAAGCCGTGCTCATGTGATGTCGCATTGAACTGTTTACCCTACTGTGTGTGTATTACTGCTGTCCCACAATGCACTGCTGTTCTTCCCGCTCTGGATGGAGCTTTGTGTCTGAACTCTGAAAGGGGATTTGTGAGAGCTGTTAGTCTAATTGGATAGAAGGGTCGACTGCCGCCTTATCCATTCACCATGTGGCCATCGGCATGTCTGTGGGGCCTGTAGATCTGTGAATGTTGCTCTGCTTTTGTGCATGCATGCACGTCGATGTGACCGTGCGTACGTGTGTGTGTGCGTGCGTGTGTGCGTGCGTGTGTGTGTGTGTGTGTACAGAGGGACTATCTGCAGTTTGTTGATGTGTTCTATATTGACCTGTATGCGTGTATGTTGGAGATTGTCTATGGGTGTTTGTATGTGTTTGTTATAATGTGCGTGTGTGTTTGCATGTGCGTGTGTGTGTGTGTTTGTGTGTGTAAAACCTCTTTATTTATGCAGGCTGGAACAGCAGGAGAAAGAAAGACAGGAAAGAGAGAGGCAGGAGAGAGAGAGACAGGCAGCAGCGGCTGCAGGTATGTCCCTGAGCACACGTACGGCCATCTTTAAAAAGGGCTACTGTATTAATCTCAGTCTCTGTTCTCTGTCCTCACTTAATCATCAACCATTCTCTCCCACACACACGCACATACATATACATACACACTCGTGCATTCTCTCTCTCTCTCACACACACACACACACACAAGCATGCTCACTCACTCATTCACTCACTCACCCAGACTGTCACCTGCTCATCATTCATCAATTCATCTGTCTTGCCCCACAGCACCACCTCCCACTCCACCCATGGCCCCAGGAGGCCCCCCTCCTCCACCTGGCCCCCCTCCTCCACCGGGCCCCCCACCTCCATCTGGGCCCCCCCCGCCACCGGGCCCCCCTCCTTCAGGCGGACCCCCTCCCGCCCCGCCGCTCCCCGTGTCTGGAGGAGGTGGAGGTGGTGGAGGCGATGGGCTCGGCGGGGGCTTAGCTGCAGCCCTCGCTGGGGCCAAACTACGCAAAGTGCCCAAGGTAAGAGTCTGAGGAGACACAGACCTGACCATTATGAAATGTGTTTGATATGAAAACTTTAAAGTGTTTATGCCTTTAAGCTTCTGAATGCTTCAAATGAACCTCTGTTCCTAACATCAGATGCAGTAAAACATGCAGGAAAGCACCGTTCTGACTCTCCAACTGGGGGGTCTGTGTCTGACCATTTTTGTAACTTTCTGAAACTGACATTCTGAAGTCTATGACCAGTCTATAAACACCAGAAGAAGAACTTCTTGTGCCACCATGTTCACTAGTGCTCGCTGCTCACACGAATAGCTTCTAGGAAAAACGGAGTATGTTCGCCAGTATTGGCAGTTGTATGACTCTCCGCATCGCGATTACAAAGACTCCCAGAACTCATTGAATTATAATCTCACCCCTTTCCAGCTACTTTGGAAAATGTACAAACAACAACACTGTCCGACGTGGTTGGATAACGCGTCGTACGAACCCGTTCGTTTGAAGCAAGCAGACACCTTTACAGTGATATGAAGCCCAGTTGTGTAGCCAAGCGATCTGGTCACATGAACTTCAGTAACGTAATTAAGCCTTTCTGTGGAATGAATCCCAGCCTAAGGGTGTTTGGTGCAGATTTTTAAGCAGCTGGTGGAGTCGAGCTTGGCCTTGTGTGTCGCCCCCTGCAGGATGACGGAGGCGGTGGAGGTGGAGGTGGAGCACCAGCCCCCAAGCCGGACGCCAGCCGCACTAGCGCCACACTGCCATCAGGGGGCGGAGGCCTGATGGGGGAAATGAGCGCCATACTTGCCCGACGGTCAGTCGCGCTCAGTCTCTCTGTCAGTGCGCACTCGCGGCTCAGTGCAGCGAATCAGAGCACAGCTGCAGAATGCAGTCTCGGTGGATGGGGCCCTACCTGAAGTCTCAGTGCATGGGGCCCTACCTGCAGTCTCAGTGCATGGGGCCCTACCTGCAATTTCAGAGTGGAGGCTGAACTGGCCGTTGGCATAAAGAGTCATTTAACATTTCAGTTTTGACTTCAAAGTATTTTATGCCGAAAATTATTTATGGAATAAACATGGATAGTTGTGTCATCATAGCTCCTGTGTAACAAACTATTTTTATCCACTTGATTATTCTTAAAATTAGCTGATGACATAAGCAATGTCACTTAACCTGCTAGCTCTGGTAGACTTGGCTGTTTAGTTGGTTACAGAGTTACTGTTGTGAACTGTCATTTTCATTCGAACTATTAAAGCTTGCCACCTTAGCCGTTACATGCTAACATGACTGCGTAGGGCATTATTGCTGTCCATGGGTTGGGTCGCCAGCATACTGCTTGTCCACACGTCTGTCGATCTTTCTGTCCAGGAGGAAAGCCACAGACAAGGGGGAGAAGGTGGTCGCGAAGGCCGAAGAGCCTAGCAACGTAAGCAGCGACGAAAGCCGCGCCCAGTAATCATGAACTGTGTTCAGAGTGTGTGAGCGGGGCGGGGTGGAGTGGTAGGAAGTGTCGCTCCTTGCTCAGGAGCGTGTGTTTGCACTGCGCTCCCCAGCTCCATGTCCATTTCCCCCCTCCGTTCCAAAACCGCTCAGCCGCCGCTCACAGATGAAAGGGTATCGCTCGAATATCACTCAGAATCCGCTCCCTCTGTTTGTCTTTGTTTTAAAGCATCATTTAACCCAGGCATGTCTAATCACAAAATTACTTTCTCTAGGCTATTGATTCTGTAGCAGAGTACAATAGTGACATTAATATACACAAGTCAAAACTCGCTATTAGGCTACACGCTGTATGAAAATTTAATTGATCTAATTAGGAAACAGAAAGCGCAATTGCATAACGGTAAATAATTTGAGGAACCGTTTCCTTATAGGCTAGTAAACACAAATAGCTTTTATTAATGCAATGCTTGTTTGTTAAATGTATGTGATTCACACAAAAATGGAAATACCTGCAGCCTAGAATAGGGTCGCCATAAATGTAACACTTGATAAATGTAACACAGTCAATAACGTGATGTACGATGTCGCTACTTTCTTGCTACGGGGTCGGAGCTAGGGGAATGGGGAAGCAGGGCAGGCCCACTGGGCCGGGCTTTCTGTTGGTTCATGCGCAACTCTTGCGAGTGAGCGATTTTGGAGCGACGGAAAAGACAACCCCGCTCCGTGCTCCCGTCAAATTACATCCGCTCCACTCCTCGCTCCGCTCACGTGCTCTGTCATAAACCATAATCCTGAATAATGACTGCAATCGCAATTCAAACAATAATGACAGCATGCAGCTCAGTGAATGAGAACACAGCTAATGCGTGACTGTCTGTTCTTGCAGGACGACTCCGAGCCCTCAGGTATGTATTTACCTGGTTGCCCTGGTGAGTAGAGTGGGGTGGGACGAGCAAGGGGCAGGTGCTGTTTGGACCACGCCCACACAGACAAACTACACCCCACCCACAGGCTTCGCCTTCCTTCCATTCCGGGACACACCCTCAGTCTCCAGTTGGATTTGAGGCTTCCAGTGAATTTCTATTGATAGCTTGCTTGGAGAACCCAAACCCCTCTCCCTTACCTACAGGCAGGGAAATGTCTGTTCCTCTGGGTGTCTGCTCTCTCTCTCTCTCTCTCTCTCTCTCTCTTTCTGTATTTAATAAACTCATGGATATAAATGGATTGTTTAATGGATATAAAAGTTGTGTTTTACAAATGACCTGATGTTTCCTCCCTCCATGTGTCTCAGATTCCGTCAAGAGACCCTGGGAAAAAGCTTCTACTATGCCCAGGTAATGGTCCTCTTTCTGTGTGTGTGTGTCTGTGTGTGTGTGTGTTTTTCCACAAATGTGGAACACCAAGGCCTTTTCTGGCCATCGTAACCAAAAACACCGCAAAAGTCTACTGTGATCCACTCTGTCCATGTGTGTGGCCCCTCAGGGGACCGTCTGTGTGCTCAAGTCCCCCAGAGTTAAGAACAGAGTGTGTCTCTCAAACAGGCATAACTCCGTCTCCAGTCGCATGGAACCCACATTCTCCCCATCAACGCTGTCCAGGTACAAAGAGGTCCCTCCAAAGAAACGAGAAAAGCAGGACTGCCCCTCTCTGTTTGCAGGGCTTCCCGAGTCCTCATTCTCCCCAGCGCTAGTGCAGCTCCACTGCTTCCCTCCGGGTGGAGCTGTTGCTTTGTGACACTTCACTTGAAACGCCACCAACTGATTTCTACCAGATGAATCCTTTCATAAGCTTCTTCATCCTGTACATTTCTGTACTTGATGAAGAGTTGCTTGTTGTCCTAAGACAGTATACAAAGGGCTCTTTTGTAAAACATAATTAATTGATGAATTATGGAAGCCTTAACCAAAGTTTATACCCTGATGAGGTCATTTGGTGGTGAGATTATTAATGGTGAAGGTGCTTTGTGTTTGTGTGTTGCAGTACATGGACTTTACACAGGGGGGCACTGGTTCGCTTTCTTCAGAGAACTCTTAGAATTGCTGTGACACATTTCCTCACAGGGTCGTTCTGGAACCCTTAACCTCAGAATAGAACACCAGACGTTGTGCATTTAGCTTTCTCCCTATCTAAAATCTTCCGTAACACTGAACGTAATAACTGTTGCCCTCTCCTGCCTTGGTAGTTTAACTACAACTGTCTCAGATTACATGGCTGAGAGCTGGATTTTCCAGACATCTCTGGTGAGGAACTGTGTATTTGTGAGGACGTGTGTGTGTGCGTGCTAACGTGCACATGTTACAGCTGTCCAGGGGAGCTCTGGTTGTTGCCATGGGAACAGGGGTCAGCTGACATGGTGCTGTCTTTTGGTTATAGTTGTACACCGCTATAACCAAATTGGTGTTGCTGGGTTCAGAGAGCTTCTGTTAGATGCCATTCATTTTTCATTGCCCCTGCCTCACACCGTCTCTTGTTTTTCTATTTCCTCCACCTCTCCATCCCTCACTCTCTCTTAGGATGAAGCAGGTATCCAGCAGTAATGACTCTGGAAGTGGAGAGGAATCGGAGATGGAGAGAATCAAACAGGTAACGTCCTTCCCCATACCTCCACCTCCACCACAATTACTCTAAGTAGAATGGGACAGTTGTCCCCCAATTCCCTTTCACTTGGTACCTCCTCTTCTACTCCAGCTTCTTTGGGGATGATCCATTCTGCATAGGGCAGGGGTGTGTAGAGAAACATGAAGGAATGGGAGAGATGAATCTGTATGACAGTGACCATCACAGTAATTTACATTTCTCAACACAAGTATGTGATGTATCTATTATCCGATGTACAGTATTCATTATATTATAATACTAATAGATGGATTTGGCAAGATGCGTGGCGCAGTCTAAAGGCAGCTGCCTCTGCCCCCACCCACCCCGTATGCTTAGTTCAGTTTTTCCAGAATTCTCATCTCACCCATTGGCTAAGGCAGGCAGGGATGGAGTTACGCTGCCCAATTATTGGGTGGCCAGACTAAGGAAGTCTTTTGTTATGTGCCGTGGGATCTCGCTAATGGCCACAGTCGGTCAGGACGTTGGTTTAACATCTCACCTGATCATTCTGCTAATTAAAGAACCTGTAGCAGATGAAGGTTTATTTTTTTGTCTTTTTTCAGGAGCTGCTGGAGGAAGTTCGCAAGGAGCTGCAGAAAGTTAAAGAGGAGATTATTGGAGGTTAGACTCCGCCCTCTGAGGTTCTGACACAGTCACACTAATACAAAACATCATCATGGCACACGATGTAGAAATGACAAGTTGCTTCTCATTTGGCTTAGGGCATTGCACTGAATGTAACTTATCCAACTGACTCAGTATTTTGAGTATTTTGATTGTGACAGGATGATGGTGTTAGTCATGGTTGTGACTGGATGATGGTGTTAGTTATGATTGTGACAGGATGATGGTGTTAGTTATGGTTGTGACTGGATGATTGTGTTAGTCATGGTTGTGACAGGATGATGCCGTTAGTTATGGATGTGATGCTGATGCCGTCTTCCTGCTCTCCTCCACAGCATTTATCCAGGAGCTGCAGAAGAGAGGCTCCACATAGTCCTGCAGGAGCTCTGGAAAGGGATGATGGAGAGAGGGAGAGAAAGAGAGAGAGAGCGGGATGGAAGGATGTAGGGGAAGAGGGACCCAGTTGGGTGGGGTGGGGTTGGATTGTTCATTTACCCTTCCCCCTCACATCTCCCCCCACACCCTCTGTCTTCCTCTCCAACACTCTTATGTGCAACCCAAGGAACACATGCGCGTGCACACACCAACACCAACACCAACATCAACACCAACACCAACATTAACACAAACACAGATACAGACACAGACACACAAACACAAAGCCCAGGAATGTATCATATGCTGGGAACATACCACACCCCTCTCTCTCTCTCCCTCCCTCCCTCTCTCTCTCTCTGTCTGACCCCTCCGTGCATCCCACTCTTAAACTTGGCTTCATGTACAGTCCCATTGTTTAAGATACACGATTGGTCAGAGTCACAAGTTTCATATCTCTTCATATCCCTCCATCTCTCTCACAGCCCCCCCCCCCCCCCCCCCACGCCCATCCCCACCCCCATATCACCTGACACATTTTCCTTACCGCTTCATCACCTTTTTTATGCATCTCACCAAAACTCTTACTTGAGTCTCCAGTATTCAGGGAATGTTATTCTGAACAATAACTACACTAAAGGTGCACTAGCGCAGACGGCTTTTTACATTTCCTTTGCCTTCCCTGCCTGCTAAAGCTGCTGCCTAATACCAAGCAATCAGAATAAAGGTCTTAGCGTCTCCAACCCTGGGCCTTGAGAGCCCCCGGCTCTGCTGGGTTTATGTTCTTACTCGGCACTTAATCAATCACACTTGATCAATACAGCAGCTGATAGCGCAGTTAACGCTCCTCACTTGGTTTCTTGGGCCTTAATTGGTTGTTGATTTTAATATTGAAAGCAATCCAGCTGATCCCTGTAGATTCTCCAGGACCAGGGTTTCGGGGAGCCCCGATAGAGTCTTTTCATGCGGGCTCTGAAAGGATCGGTCAGGCAGGGCAGAGCTAAGTTTGAGCGTGTAGTGGCGTCGGTGGACATCTATACAGTCATAATAGGGGCCGTAGGAAAATGGCCGCTTGTCTGGGGCCCCTGCTGCAGGACTGGAGGGGTCGCGACCGCCCCCCTCCCCCACGTACACGCCAAACCACACAGGCACGAGAAGAGGTGGATGCTGGGAAGTTGGGAAGAGGAGTTGTGGCTGCCCTCCACAAAGCCATGTGTGTTGCCTCTGCTACCGCTCTCCATTGTAACCAGGTCCAGGGGAAGGGGGGATGGAAGAAATGAAAAGAAAGAACACACAGATGGAGGGAGCTGGTCCTTTCTGCCGGAGACATGGCTAAAGGCACACCGGGCTGCACGGCCCCGTGGAAACGGGGGTCCTGCTTCTGGCTCGACCGTTCTGCCTGTCGTTTCCATCGCAAGCTCCGCGGTTCTCAAACTCTGCTCCTCTCTTTCCTTTAAGGTCTGTTGATATACATCATCATATGGAGAGAGAAAAATAACTTGGCTACGACTAAGCCTGATAACTGCCTTGGAGAATATATATATATAATATATATATAGCGTATATATATATAGCGTATATATATATATATATATTTGTTTTTGAGGGAAATTGAAAAGCAAAAAATAAGATGTTTCTATTTTAATTGAGATTACTGGTGAATGGGGAATTTTTTGATGATTTCTTTTCTTTTTAAAAAGATTATTTTGGGTTTATTGTTGTTTTTTTCTATTAGAGTATAGCCTTTTTACACTGAAATATAAAGAAAATGGCGTACAGACACTGGACTAGACATGCCTTTATAGTCAAATACAGTCGCTTCTTCTGCACCCGACTCCTGTTTCGTGTTTTCAGTCGTTGGGGAGCGGGGATAATGAAGTGGTTTGAGCTGCCTGTTCTTCAGCTTAGAAAAACGTGTCATTTTTTCTCTGTAAAAATCAGAAAGTGCACAGATCTGTCTACAAATATGATCTCTGGAATTGCTTTGATGTTTACCTTTTAGGATTTCAGGTTGGAAATAAATGCATGCAGCACCTTTAATGTAATTAGGTGATAGCTAAATTGGAATGGGGGTGTTTTGGACAGACAGTATCATGTCATCAAGCTGTGCCCACTGGTAAGGGGGAATCTTCAATCCTAGTACAGTCAGTCATTTTGAAATTTAGATTCTCACTGTTTGACACACTGCGGAGTTCACATACACTGTGTTCATATACCAAATCACATTGGGTAAGATGGCTGATCACAAGTCCCCTGAAACTATTCATCAAATTCATACATAGCATTGTCTAATGTGGCCTGAAAGAGGATAAATCGACTCTCATTAGATACATGTCATATTAATAACAGCTTGTGCTTACTTAACTGTCTCCTGTGAAACCCACACAGTATATTCTGTGTGTATGTGTAAGTAGTGGCGGCTTAATTATGTAGGCACACCTGCGCCCCCAAAGAGTGAATCACGTGGCTCCAACTCAATATATAAAGCATCCTGACACGGTGAAGAGGTTTAGTTGTAGTTTAACCAAACTTTTATGAATGGGCGAGACGTGATGTAAGCAGTTTTGACCATAGTATGATTGTTCATACCAGACGTGGTGATTCCAGCCTCTCAGAAACAGCTGCCCTCCTGGGATTTTCATGCACTACCTTTTTAAGGGTTTACAGAGGA
This sequence comes from Anguilla anguilla, assembly GCF_013347855.1. Taxonomy (NCBI): domain Eukaryota; kingdom Metazoa; phylum Chordata; class Actinopteri; order Anguilliformes; family Anguillidae; genus Anguilla; species Anguilla anguilla. The sequence goes on from NC_049212.1 coordinate 26,283,601, forward strand.
TTGTGCAATAAACAAAAACATCTAGTAAGTAGCAGTCCTGTGGGTGTGAACACCTTGTTAATGAGAGAAGTCGGAGGAGAATAGGGGCAAACTCATTCAAGCTAAAGGTCTTACAGGCTCAAATAACAGCTGTTTACAATCGTGGTGTGCAAAAGGTCTTGGAATGCATAAAACCTTTGAGCGCGTGGGCCACAGAAGCAGAAGACCATGCCGGGCTCCACTCCTGCCAGGTAAGAACAGTAAGCTGAAGCTCCAGTGGGTATGTGATCACCAAAATTGTATAATTGGAGACTGGAAAAATTCTGCCTGGTCTGGTGAATCTCACTTTATGCTGCAACATGCAGATGCTAGGGTCAGAATTTGGTGTAAACCACTTGAATCCATGAATCCATCCTGCGTTGTGTCAACGGCATAGGTCGGTGGTGGTGTAATGGTGTGGGAAAAGTTTTCTTGGCGCACGTTAGGCCCCTTACTACCAACTGCACATAAATTGAATGCCAGTGCATAATTAAGCATTGTTGCTGACCATGTACATCCCTTTATGGTCATAGTCTAGATCTGAGAGAACTGTGAGATGCTATTGATTCAACATGCACCAAAATCCCTGAGTAATGTTTCCAGCACTTTGAATCCATGCCATGAAAAATTCAGGATGTTTTGGAGGCAAAAGGGGGTTCTACCTGGTATTGGATAGGTGTACATAAATACACCTATCCAATACCAATAAAGTGGCCAGAGAGTATGTATTTAGTGCCTTCCTAAAGTTTTTGTTTACGATTGTTCAATTTAGGAATTAATGTTTGTTGTAAATGTCATTTTCTCCACACATTTCTGCCAACAAAAACAAGTAGGAAAAAATATAGATACTGGAAATCGAGTTGTGATGTAGCTGCTCTTTATTAATGCACATACAAGAAATTACCATAACAAGCCTCTGTTCTGTATACCATAAAAGTGATTATTATTATTTTTGGGTGAAAAAAAACATGGTTTAGGGAGGATTTGTTTGAAAGTCAGAGAAAGAGGACCAAAGAGCTTCTCATTAAGTCAGGGATAAAATTATCAAAAGACAAGGATCAGGAGAAGAATACTAAAAAAGTCAAAATGTTGGGAAATCCTGATGGGTGAAAGTGGCCTCTTACCACCTGACCTTGTCCAGATGGTAGCATGGTGGTGGCAGCATCATGCTGTGGAAATGCTTCTCTTCAGCAGACGCTGGGAAACTTGTCAGAATTTAAGGAAAATTGGAACAATGCAATATGTAGGCAAACTGGCAGAAAACCTGTTTCAGTCCACAAAAGACCTTTTGGCTAAAGATTGCTCAATACAAATGGACAAAAATCAAGTTTGTCCAAAAACACTTAAAGCTGTTATTGTGTTGAAGGCACTTCCAACATATATTAGTGTGAGGGCTGAGTCTACATTTTTGCTACATTTTTCTTTGTTGGCATGTAACAAATTTTGCTTTTACAAATATTCAGTTTCAGCATGTGTATGTGTGCATGTGGGTGTGTGTGTGTAGGTGTACACCCCAACATGTGGACAGTTCTTTAAAAACATTTATTTTGGCGTGGGTGAGCACACATATTTCATCATGTGTAAGGCGTGTGTTTTCACATGTGAAGTACATGTGCCATACATCTTTTCACGTGTGACCTTCATGTGAGCTCTCTTACATATTAAGTATGTTGACGCTAGTGCCATCATGTGGCCAAAGGCTGAACTCCATGCCATATGGAAAAAAGACGCAGCATCGCGCTGGCTTATTCTTTGCAGTCTGCAGTCTCTGCATACATCGCATTTATGAGCAGTGAATCGGCATAGGTTTGTCGTGTTTCTGACCATCTAAACGCCTACTTTAATTCATTTGAACACGGTTTGGTAGAAGAAGAAATAATCACAAGCATGCGTAATTAGTGAATGATTAGTGATATGTGGCTGAACATATGTCCGCACATTGCATTAAAGAGGATCAGATCATACACATGCATGATATGGGCTGAAACCACGTGCTGGAAAACAAGAGAAGGAAATGCTCGAGGGGATTCGTTTATAATGTCCGCATCCAATGCATAAAATAAGGTTCTGGGATAATGACGTAATCGGCCGGGCTTCTACTTTTAATGTGTTCACGAGATGAACATTTGCCATGGCGTTTGCTCAACTTATGAGCCGATGTTATGTTTATTAGCAAAAAACGAACAGGCGCTGTGGTGTAACAATAAGGGTCATCATTTTGCTGAGCATGGTCCGACGTAACTCCTGCAGTGGTTGTGTCACTCATGACACACCGTGCAATGTGTGAGGTTTTTCCCTGGATAGATACAGCAGTTTGATTTTATCCATGGATTCTTAATTACAGCATCTCTACTGACGGAAAGACGCGTGGAGCTGTTGCAGGATGCCTTTGATGAGTAGGATTTTTGGAAAGTTTGGTCAAAGTTCAAAGTTAGTGTTCAAGAACGTTGTGCTTTTTTAAAAAACATTTTTTATTATCGATTAACAATTTTATACGAAGTCATATGTATTTAAAAAATAATATTTTCATGAGACACACAGCATCACAAGCAAATTTGGAATAAATAAGGTATTATTATTAATCATTATTGTACTAGAAGAGAAGAAAAGAAAAGAAAAACTCAAAATATGCACATGTTAACAATAATCTGGAAAAGAAAAATATGAATGCAATATGTGCATTCTTGCTATAACTGATTTTTATTTTTTATGTATTTAGTTAAATTCAGCTCAGATTTTTGTATTTTGTTTGTCTTTGTTGTTCTGTGGCGTTATTTACCTCATGCACATACATTTAGGGGAGGACTTTTATAAGCCCCAGAGGGTTTATTTCCTCTCCCGCACAATTGTCTGTTATTTTATGTATGATGTTGGTATCCTTTTTATGTATTTTTGTGCAAATAAATCAAATCAAACAAAAACAGCATAGAGTCATAATCATATTACATTGTTGCAAAATGTAAATATTTTTTGTTTTTGCAAACTTTCAGTAATCAAAGAAGTGGATTGTTTCATTAAAGAAAGAACAGAATCTGGGTGATTTTTTAAAATCAAATTTTTAATTATAAGTAAAGAATTTTTCAATTTCTATAAATACGTTTACCACAAATTCAAGGGAATGGTTATAATCAAAATAATACACAAAATATGTGTATGTCTGCATTAGTTTTTTAAAAAAAAAATTTTTATACTCATGTATTCAGAAAAAGCATCCCAAAATGTACATACAAAGTTACGTTCAAAGAATAAATGACAAATGAATAAAAACTTAATGCACCATATTGATTACAGTCAGGCAGGACGTGAGATTTCATAAATAAATAAAAGTCAGTGGAATAGCACTAATTACCATATTTTATTCTCTTGAACACAGTGGGAAAAATGTTTGTCAGAAAGTCTTTATAATTTAACAAAAAAATTAAAGGCTAACAAAAATGTCAGACGGCCAATCTTGTCAAAAATGTGATTAGGGATGAAATACCGAATAGGATTTGGGTTTTCTATAAATTTTTAAAGCAATTTTTATCATAAACATGTTATTAACATCGAGAAAGTCCAAAACCTAAACCTCCCTCAGCTATATTTTTCTCCCCCATAAGAAGGACAGTGTTTATTTTTGCAAATGAAATTAAGTAATGCAGAATTTCCTTGCGGGAAAATTGAGTTTTCTACAGCTAATGAGAGGGTAGGGTGAACACATTTGGAGACCCTTTGCTTTAGAGAAAAGAACCCAGGTAAATCTCGTTGAAGCCCGTTGTTGATCTAGTGCACTAGCGCTTTCAATTACCAATAGTGATTGTTATATCAGAAGAATGTTCAGTTAAGAAAATTTAAGATAGATTTGTCATATAGCCTAGTTATAATTTTAGACTTTAAATGGTTACCGGTCTGCTAGTGCGCTAGCTTTTTTGATGTCTCTGATTCCCCCATCTATTTAGAACAGACGCAACTAAATAACAAAGTGAAGACCATAGACCATAAAAAAATGAAAATCTATGTGTGCGTACACGTCATTTCCTGTTTGTGCTCGTGCAGAAAGCTATGCTATCGCGAGCTGTAAGGCCTGGTGCATTAAGAACAACATGGTATGGAGGTTGCAGGGAAAGAGGGGAAGATAACTAAAGAGAAAAACAAAAACAATAATAAAACGAGAACCAAAAAGTAGAAAACACAATCTCAAATCTAACGAATCTGGAAACAATAGAATAACAGTAAACAAGAACAGATAGCCAGCCACTTCTTGAGTTGACTAGCTATCCAGGTAGCAAGCTAGCTGGATAACATTAGCTAACATCAGCAAACACGCCGCTGGGACAGCAGACTGGAAAACAGACATAGTGGGCACTTGTTTGCTTTTAAACCACATTGTGAGTGCGGAGCATAGCAAGTACAGCAGTACAACCTCACGGGTTGAAACGGTGGACGGGGCTTCACATTGGCGCGTGCATGCGGTTCGGGTCTGCGTGCGTTCTCCATTTCGCCTTGTAAAACAGTTAAGGTAAGGGCACTGTGTTGCGGTTGACAATGTTTAGTTAACGACCTCCCAGCAATCGGTTAGCGGTGGGCAGCTAATTTAGGTATTGTGACTGCTTTCAATATTTTACACATCAATATTTTAAGGCAAGTTAGCGACTCAACGGTCGTGTCCCATTATCTACTAGTAGATAGACAGAGAATAGTTCCGGTAGATAGCCTAATGGAAATGAATAAATTGCATCCCCATAGAAAATTCCTAGACGCCTAATCACGAATATTTTGCAAACCAATTTCACACAGCAAAAGTTGTTTGTTATTTGCACCACTATTGTGTTTAAGCCTGCTAACGTTAAGAGGTGTGAATGTAGCCGACATGCATGATTCAGGCATGATTTTCAACAAGCTAGTTAGCTAATTGTCGGTACTTTTCCGCGTTGATGTTGAAGTCAAATGTTCCCCTTCCACCCCCTCCCGTCGCCACTGTCCCAGTTTCTTTCAACAGTAACCTTTGGCATAGGTGCAGAAATCGATTGGGTCACTGCTCTGACTGAAACAGTTTGCATACATGAAAATAGAATCGCATGTTTGGGGTAATGCAGCGTTTGTTTATCAGCTAACGTTATCGATCTACCTAATAATGCATGCTTTCAGTAAGATAACCTTCTCGCTATATTGCTTGAAATAGTAATACCTCTCCAACTCTGCTAGCTTGCTAACTAACATTATTTATTAACTTGGCTGACAGTTAAGTTTTTTAGCTACGAGCAAGCCTGCTAAAAGGTGGATTACGAGCCCATGTAGCTAAGGCCACGAAGAGCAACTAATTTCTGGATAGACGTTGGTAGCTATGGTTCTCGACATTGACAGAATCCATGTGAAGTTTGATCGGCCTGAGTTAACATTATCTTTGATTTCTTGGGTAACCTCAGGACGTAAGTGCAGTCAGTGCTAATGTTGTGAATGTTACGTAGACTGTTTAATGTTAGCTAACAAGGTAATGAATCTGAGATATTAATCCGTGACTTATAACGTTACCCGCAGTGATCTATTACGTTATATGTTAACTATCCGTGTAACTGTTAACTAGATGTTTATACTTTTTTCTATAATGTTATATGTTCAAACAGCGTCCCTTAGTTAATTCCCCACGTTGTTTACAATCTTAGCCCATAAAGCTATGGGCATTGTAAAGACAGTCAGTTTTTTTCGGTTGTATGACCGATTTGGACTGTATGATTGTAAATGGGACTTTAACTCCCGATAGCTGGCGACTGTACAAAGGCAGGCCAGCCGTGCGTGTGAGAGACCGAGACAGTTGGCAGTTTTGTTTGTTTAACAGTTGTATTGTTATAGTAGCCTACTTGCTGTAGATGTATACAACATTGTTGAATCATGAACCAGTCGTAAAACAATCAGTGTGTGAAAATATTATACCCTCGTCGATATAGCATTGTCAGTTGGCCTGTTATTTCAATAATGTGAACGTGAATGTATGGGATAAAGAAGTCGCTATCATCTGCTCCCATCCTTTGCCTAGACTCTGTTCATTCATCTTTCTTTCTTTAACTTATTGTGATAGTCTAACACCTGTATTTGGTTCTTGTACCCTGGGTATGGTGCAATGTGTATGTAATGTACAAATGGAGAATTATGAATGAATTATGATGCAAGTGAGCCAAAATTGAATTGAGTGTGGCATACAGGTATTATAATACAGTCATTGCTGCTGTTTTAAAAGTTGGGACCATATATTTGTTCTCCTTGAAGGTCCTTCAGCAACCTTGATCTTATTGGAACAGGATTAACATTGATTGATTTTGGGATCAATGAACAACTTGCTGAACTCTCCCTCCATCTTGTTTGGTAGGGTGTTTCTTTGATGTTTGGTTTGGTTTCAGAGGGAAATATGGTAACATCCTCATTTTTGTTGTTACTGGACAGGTGTGTTGCAAAAAGGCTTTGTTCAGAGAGGTGGCCATTTCCTCTTCTCCTGTTTTTTTTCACGATCGCATCCAGCTTCCCCACGCATCCTCTCAGGTTTGGGTCGCTGCGGCAACGCAGACGCTCCCTCACGGCGGCCTGACTCTCGGCCTCGCCGCGGAGACGGGAGGCAGCTGCAGGCCTGCACAGGCCGGGCACGCAGCGCTCGCTCTCGAGCCGCTCGCCTCCGCACGCCACGCCACACGGCTGTCCAGACGTCCCACAGCTGGATGGGGGGACAGCAGTGAGGGGCCGGGGGGGACACATTATATCAAGCAGGGCCTGAGAAAAAAATTCTACATCTTTGAAATGTCTCCCTGGCCTTAGTTTGGTACAAATATTGGAAAAGATCAGTTCAATTTGAATTCAGCCTGTCGAGATAACATCAAAAGCGGTGATGATGTCACGCGTGAAGTCTTTGAAGCGTCCTCTGGATGAAAGGAACATTAATTGGTGATGTCTTCCTGGTATCCACAGGGTCTTTGTTAGTTTGTGACTCACCTATTTAAGTGAATCAGCAGGAGGTACACAAACACATTTTATTTTGTGAGAGTGCGGTCTAAAACTGATCTATTATCCGTGAAGAAATGTAACCGTTGATGAACACTCCTGCTGCTCCCTGTCTTTACTCATTTATTCACTCTCTCATTGGCATATCTCTCTGTACTTCACTTCCCTGTTTCTCTGAGTTATTCTAGTTTTATGATTTGTAGCTGGCTCAAGATGCTTACATTTGTTTTTTAAGTTGTACCAACAGCAGAAATGTCTTTCATGGAGATGTCCTAGGGTTTGTACACGCTTCTCTGACGGCAATGATCAGTTGTAGGTAACCGTTGTTTTTGGTCTGTGTCTGCACTTCTCTCTGTCCTTAGGTGTCGTAAAGCATTGTCGCCACTGACGACCATCAAAACCTCGCCCCCTTTCTTAGTGACTTTAACCCCCACCCCCCACCCCCACCCCACCCTGACCCTCCCCACATCTCCGCCCCAGTATGAACGAAGTTAGCGTCGTAAGAGAGGGCTGGCTCCACAAGAGAGGTGAGGAAGATGTTGTAAGCCTCTCTTTTCTGTTTCTGTCTGTCCATCCCTTGATTGTGCAGCTATCATCAGGCTGATGCTTGTAGCTCTTGTCCTTGTACTTGTCCTCTAAAATAAAAATTCCAACTGTTGTGAATTCCCAGGCTTTCCCAGGCAAGTAAACTGTGCAAACTCTGGAAACCATGTGACGGGGAGTATTTTCAGTCAGAATATTTGTAAACTAAAATGGCCTCTGAAGATCTTTGAAAAACCCTCTTATTTTGCTGTTGAAATTTGATTGGAATCCCATGCAATGAAATAATCGTCATTGTTTATGTAATTGATTGGGGAATGATAAACAGCCATGCTGTTAAAACGTCACCATTTGGCCTGTGTCATATTACCCTGCACGTATTGCTTTAATGTTTGCCTGTGTGCACATTGCACTGTGCGCATATTACCCTGTGCTCATAATACTTCAAAGGGATGTAGAGCTGTACTTGAGTCTCCTTGAAAGGTATTTGCAGTGTTTTGCTGTAGAGTGATGCGGTGCCTTAATTACACGCCGCTGACCGCACTCAGTTTCTGTACCGCCTGTCCGTCTGTCTTTCCTGTCTGTAGGTGAGTACATAAAGACCTGGCGGCCTCGATACTTTATCCTAAAGAGCGATGGCTCCTTCATCGGCTACAAAGAGAAGCCCGAGATGTCTGACCCCAGCCTGCCACCCCTCAACAACTTCTCTGTGGCAGGTCAGTTTCTCTGCAAGGAGATGACCGCTTGCAGTCCCCAGGCAGAACTGTTCAACAGGAACTGCCCGTACTGTTGTGCCGGAACAGCCCGTACTGTTCTGCCGGAACAGCCCGTACTGTTCTGCCGGAACAGCCCGTACCGTTGTGCCGGAACAGCCCGTACCGTTGTGCCGGAACAGCCCGTACCGTTCTGCCGGAACAGCCCGTACCGTTGTGCCGGAACTGCCCGTACCGTTGTGCCAGAACAGCCCGTACTGTTCTGCCGGAACAGCCCGTACCGTTGTGCCAGAACAGCCCGTACTGTTCTGCTGGAATAGCCCTTACAGTTCTGCCGGAACAGCCCGTACCGTTGTGCCAGAACAGCCCGTACTGTTCTGCTGGAATAGCCCTTACAGTTCTGCCGGAACAGCCCGTACCGTTGTGCCAGAACAGCCCGTACTGTTCTGCCGGAACAGCCCGTACCGTTGTGCCAGAACAGCCCGTACTGTTCTGCTGGAATATCCCTTACAGTTCTGCCGGAACAGCCCGTACCGTTGTGCCAGAACAGCCCGTACTGTTCTGCTGGAATAGCCCTTACTGTTCTGCCGGAACAGCCCGTACCGTTGTGCCAGAACAGCCCGTACTGTTCTGCCGGAACAGCCCATACTGTTCTGCCGGAACAGCCCGTACAGTTCTGCCGGAACAGCCCGTACCGTTGTGCCGGAACAGCCCGTACCGTTGTGCCGGAACAGCCCGTACCGTTGTGCTGGAACAGCCCGTACCGTTCTGCCGGAACAGCCCATACTGTTCTGCCGGAACAGCCCGTACCGTTGTGCCAGAACAGCCCGTACTGTTCTGCTGGAATAGCCCTTACAGTTCTGCAGGAACAGCCCGTACCGTTGTGCCAGAACAGCCCGTACAGTTCTGCCGGAATAGCCCTTACTGTTCAACAGGAACAGCCCGTACAGTTCTGCGGGAACAGCGTGTACTGTTCTGCCGCACATCAAAGTGTGATGGCAGCTCAGTGGGCCAGCGCTCCCCGTGCAGTTCACACTGAGCTGTTCCAGGTGTTACTGCGCACAGGCCGGCTGGCCACCAACACGGTTTCCTCTTGAGGCATTAATCTGCTTCTAGGACAACTGGCACTTGCTCAGACTGCTCAGCATTGGGTGTGTTATGTCCATATCTCTGATATGAATAACCACTCAACCCCCCCCCCCCCCATTTCAGAGTGCCAGCTGATGAAGACTGAGAGGCCCCGGCCGAACACCTTCGTCATCCGCTGCTTACAGTGGACCACGGTCATCGAGCGCACTTTCCACGTGGACAGCAATGAGGAGAGGTGAGGAGGGGCGGGTGTGGACTGTGTGAAGGGGCCTGGGAAGGTGGGAGTCTTGACTGCACATCAGCGATGGGGGAAAGGGGGCATTCTCCTGGTTGCACCCTGGCTGTAATTTTCCCACCTATTTTTGTGAAGGTCCCCCCCCCCCCCCCCCAGTTACACAAGCACACTGTAACTATAGGGTTACACAACCCTACCAAAGATGGGTCTCTCAGCCTGCCGCATAATAAAATGGCCTCACTGTCCTTATTTACACAATCACACAACTGCGCATTGTGACGCAAATTTTACCCCACCACACATTTCCTTGGTCCTGATGAACACTCTGTCTCCCGTTTTCTCTTTATCTATGTCCCTCTACCTGTTTCTGCTTTATCCCATTATCTGTATGCATCCCTTCTCTGTGACATCATCTGTCCTTAAATCTCGTCTCTCTCGCTGTCTATTTCTCTCTCTGCCCATGTCTTTCTCTTTCCCTCACACTCTGTGTCATGTTTCTTCTCTCCTCACCTTTCTTTTTCTCTTTCCCGTCTCAGGGAGGAGTGGATGCGGACGATCCAGGCGGTGGCGAACGGGCTGAAGACGCGGGAGGAGGAGGAGCCCATGGACATTAAATTCGGCTCTCCCAGCGACTGCAGCGGCATGGAGGAGATGGAGGTGGCCATGTCCAAGTCTCGCTCCAAAGTGGTGAGTGTCTGCAGTGCCCCTTCAGCCCGCCTGTCTCCATCCACCACATGATTTCTACTGTTTCCATTGGCCTTCCAACACTGCCTCTGCTCATTGGCTCCCCAGCCCTTTTTCTGCTCATAGGCTCTCTGATTCGGTATTGGTGATTGATCCTCCTGTTAGGTCTCTGCTCATTGGCTTCCCAGCGCTGCTTGCTCATGTGCTTAATGGCAATGTCTCCGTTCATTGGTTCTCCGGTTCTGTCTTGCTTCTTGGATGTCCAGTTAGGTCTCTGTTCATTGGCTGTACTTGCTCAGCCCTGCCTCTGCTCTCCCTCTCAGACGATGAGTGACTTTGACTACCTGAAGCTCCTGGGGAAAGGAACCTTTGGGAAGGTGATCCTGGTGAAGGAGAAGGCCACGGGGATGTACTACGCCATGAAGATCCTGCGCAAGGAGGTCATCATCGCTAAGGTCGGTTTTCTCTCCCCGGCCTCTGTGCTGTGATCGGCGCTCCCTGCCCCCGTCTCTGCTCTACAAGCATTACCTGGGAATGTTCCGGAACTTTACCACGTGAACAAGAGCTAGAATCGGCATTCTGGATAAATTGCTCTGAAAATTTTCCTGCTCAAGACTGGGTGACATTTCATGAACAAAGTCATAACATTACCTAATCAAGCGCACAGAACTTGACTTGTTCACTACTTGACTTAAATCCAGCTTTGTTGTTTCTTCCTCCTTCAGAAAATAAGGAGCTAGATTGCCGGGGAAGCTAATACTGCAGTGTTCCGTGTTCCATGTCTGAACGCAGCTATAGGTTAGCTGCTTAGTGGCATTTACTTTTGCTTGCACTACTAATTGTCGTTGTGGTCAGTTAACCTTGCCATCTATTGATTATAAATAAGGGACTCTGATGATCTCCACTTCTGCAAGTTGCTCTGGATGAAAGCCTCTTACCCTTTCTGCATAAAGATTGTAAGAAGCTGTGTTTATTGTTTAGCTAGTTATGAAAGACAGAAGGAGGCATCTAACCTGGGGAGACTGTCTGCATTTACTTTTAAAGGGGACATGAGACACTTGGCAATATGACTCTGGGCCATTTGCTTTTTACCTTAGATAAGCTATGGCCCTGCATTCAAATCTGAAATTGACCCGTGTTTGCTAAAGTGTGCTTTTTTTGTGGTTACTAGCCCTAGGGCCAGCCGTCTGGGTGCGAGCTCGGTTGTGATTGCTGACTTTCAGTGAGCTCAAAGATGAATCGTGCAGCAGAACAAAACGGAGAACTGCGTTTATATTGCCCTGGGATGCTCAAATGAGAATTACCGCACAAAGCTTATTCACTTTCACAGTCCACAACTACTGCGCTGCCGGCTGGCTGCTCTGACATGGCGCCTGTGGTTGTCCTCCTTCATGTGACCTGACTTAGTACGTGGTCACTGCAGACCCATGTCACGTCCCACAGGTGGACTCAGAGCAGCCAGCCCCGGCTGTCTCTGGCGTGCACGTCCTCAGGCGTGACCGCGTGTGACCGCGTGTTTTTCCGCAGGACGAGGTGGCCCACACGGTGACAGAGAGCAGAGTCCTGCAGAACACGAGACACCCCTTCCTCACTGTGAGTACCGCGCGCACGTTTGAGTTAAACACGCACACTCAAACATGCGCGCTCTCACGCTTTCTCTCTCACAGCTCACACCCACACACACACACACACGCACACAGTCTGTGAGAATGGTAAAAGTAAAACCTGTTTTCTTTGCTTGGTATATTGTGGTCATCTCCATTGAACATGTCTCTCTCTCTCTCTCTGCGGTGCAGACATTAAAGTACGCCTTCCAAACACACGACCGGCTGTGTTTTGTGATGGAGTATGCCAACGGAGGGGAGGTGAGTGCGCCCTTACACATGCAGCCCGTGTGTCGACGTTTTGAGTGCCCTCTCAAGACACTTCTGCAGTGATTGCAGAGCTATAGGTGTACCAGTTTTTCTGCCTCAGTGTTGTCAGTAGTTAAAAATTCCACCCCCCCCAACATTTTTCTCTTCCCCGCCTCCCTCGTTCTCTGTGCCTCTCTTGCCGTGCTCTGTAGCTGTTCTTCCACCTCTCCCGCGAACGCGTGTTCACGGAGGACCGCGCTCGCTTCTACGGCGCCGAGATCGTCTCAGCACTGGAGTACCTGCACTCACGGGACGTGGTCTACAGGGACCTCAAGGTGAGGTAGCGGGCTGGTCCTTCAATGGAAATGCTGCTTGTGTGTGTGTGTGTGTGTGTGTGTGTGGGTGCACAGGTCTACGAGAGGCGTGTGTGTCTGCGGGAGATCCGGTGCGTGTGTTTGTGGGCGCGTGTGTGTGCGTGCACGTCAGCGAATGTCTGTGAGAGTTCCTTTGTTGGGCTTCAGAGTGTGTGTGCGCGTGTGTGTGTTCGCGCACGCTTGCATGCGCACGCACCATGGTCGTGAGGATGTCGTCGGGTGATTGAAAGTATTTTCTTTTCCTGGTGTGGATCAGCTGGAGAACCTCCTGTTGGACAAGGACGGCCACATAAAGATCACAGACTTTGGCCTGTGCAAGGAGGGCATCACGGATGGGGCCACCATGAAAACCTTCTGTGGCACTCCTGAGTACCTGGCACCCGAGGTAAAAACCGGAAAGCAGCCGTACAGGCTGCTGTGCAGACCCAGTCGAGCCTTATTGCATTGTGAATGGGCAGTCTTTCACGCTAAAAGGACCTTGTTTGGACCTGTTTAGTTTAGTCGTTTGCGGTACATCTTTCAGCCCCAAACATAGATATTGTTCGGATAGGAAATTCCCTTGGTCCGGTGTTCCAGGTTTAAATCAAAAGCTAGTGACTCTTATCCATTTTGATTCTCCTCTCTTAACCTCCCCCCAGGTGTTGGAGGACAACGATTACGGGCGGGCGGTGGACTGGTGGGGGCTGGGCGTGGTCATGTACGAGATGATGTGCGGCCGGCTGCCCTTCTACAACCAGGACCACGAGCGGCTGTTCGAGCTCATCCTGATGGAGGAGATCCGCTTCCCCCGAAACCTGTCCCCGGAGGCCAAGGCCCTGCTGGCCGGCCTGCTCAAGAAGGACCCCAAACAGAGGTGAGGGGCCCAGTGGGGCACCAAACAGGTGAGGGGCCAGGGGGGGCTCCAAACAGGTGAGGGGCCAAGGTGGGTACCAAAACAGGTGAGGGGCCAAGGTGGGCACCAAACAGGTGGAGGGGCCAAGGTGGGCACCAAAACAGGTGAGGGGCCAAGGTGGGCACAAAAACAGAGGTGAGGGTTCAGGACTTGTGGTACTTCCGGGTTGCGGATCAGTTCAGTCAGTTTAGGTATTGAACTGAAACTGAACTTGTGACTCAGAAACTGCCCTTTATGTTATACGAATTGGAATCTGAGTTCCTTTTAGACCCCAGCTCTGATTCTGGTACACCTTATTTGTGTGTGCGTGTGCATGTTTAATTTAGCAGTTTTACTTTGCCTATTTAAGCTTTATGAGACCTGACAAGTGAAGCCCAATCCTGTCAGAGAAGAATTAAGAAAGTGATGGATAGTGACAGTTCTTAAGGTTCTGACTAATGGTGGTGGGTGTGGACCTTGCAGGCTGGGAGGCGGGCCTGATGATGCCAAAGACGTGATGTCCCACAAGTTCTTCACCTCCATCAACTGGCAGGACGTCCTGCAGAGAAAGGTATGAATATGGGGGGAAAGGTGGTGGGGTGAGGGAAGGCTGGAACTTTAAATAAGTGGGTACCTCGGGAGATCTGGTACCCCTTGTAACCTCCAGCAACCCTGCCCACAGTTGGTCCCGCCCTTCAAGCCCCAGGTGACGTCCGAGACGGACACGCGCTACTTTGATGACGAATTCACGGCACAGACCATCACCGTTACGCCCCCGGACAAGTGTGAGTACGATCTGATTCTCCAGGGGCGCCCTTTAACCCCAACAGCTGACCCCAGGTCAGCTCATCCCTTCTCCAGCGGAACCTCAGCTCTCCGGTGTGAAGTACGAGTGCTGACGCATGATCAGCTCTTTTGGGTTTGTTTTATGCAGGGTCCTCCTTAATAGCCTGTGCTTGTCTTGTGGGGTTTTTGTTGGTTTGTGGGAACACTACACAGTGTCTCTTCTGGGACTGAGAGTAGTGAGGGGTGAGTAAGCTGTATCTGACTTGTGTGTGAGTGTGAGGTACCACTGTGCTAAAGTTGTGTGTAATGGTTGTGTTACAGATGACAGCCTGGATTGTGAAGACCCAGATCAACGCACACATTTCCCACAATTCTCCTACTCTGCCAGCATACGGGAGTGATGCTCGCATGCACTCTCTCTCTCTCTCTCTCTCTCTCACCTCTGCTTTCACTCTCCACATCTTTCTGTCTCTCTCTCTCTCTCTCTCTCTCTCTCTCACTCTCTCACTCTCACTCTTGTTCACGCTCACTTTCTTCCTTTCTCTCGCTACACACGCTCATTGTGGTGGAATGGTCTTAGCAGCTCCCTCTCTTACACCAGCACACCAGCAGAGATGAAAAATAAGAGTCCGAAAATAGACGCACAGACACGGGCAGACGGACGGACAGACAACTGACCTCAGCGGGAGCAAAGTGCCTTGACTGGCAGCTGTCACTCAGACCTGCCCCGCCCACAGCCTGCCTGCCTGCTTCGCCCACCACACTACACTGCAGCACAGTCACACAGCAGTCCTCTGCCTGGAAGGAGAAGAAAAAAACAAAAAACTAACCAAAAACTTTTCTTCTTTTTTTTTTTTTTTTTAAAGAGAAAATCAACTCCAAAAAAAACAGCATTTTTAAACCTTTTTTCCCCACATGATTGTTACGGTTTTAAAAGCCATATTTCAGCAGTTTTTACAAGTGCTCTTTCTGGGACTAGCTGTTACCAATAGTATAGAACTGTTCCTATGGGCGCAAGGGAGTCGGGGCGATTCTGGGAGCAGATTGGCCATTTCTCTTCCCACTCTATGTGCGTTTGTTCATCTGCTGGATGTATACATCTGAAAATTGTGTGTGTGTGTGTGTCTCTGACAGTTGTGTACATCTGAAAACGTGTGTGTTTTGCTTATGTAACGTGGGGGAACCGGGGGGGGGGGGGGGGAGGAGACGCTAAACACAAGAGACATGAAGAAATTTGAGCTTTAAACGAAACAAACTCTGGGGAGAGCTGTGACCCAGCAGAAATACCCTCAGGGCTCGCTAAAGAAGCAAAACCAGGGAGCTCTCAAGTCTTCAGTCTGAAGGGGGTGGAAACATGCATTCAAGAGGCCCACACGTCTGAGGGTTGCTACTCTTCTGAAGCATAAATGTTGTAATAATTTGTCAATCATGCTTTCAGTTGTACGCGCAGTCTGCGGGGGGGGGGGGGGGGGGGTAGGTATCAGTCTTCATAAGGTTTTGTAAGAAATTTTAATATCTCAGCTGTTGAGGTAAGCCTGCCTGTCACTAGGCTCATGAACTAGTTTGTTTTATATTGAAACACTGACTGACACAGCAAGGGGTTGGCACTTAATAAGAGGAGCTCTACATCTGTTTAATCCGATGGAAAGGATTTCATTTTTTTCGCCCTTCGAGCATTTTTCATTTCGTCTGCTGCAACGTTGGGAAGTGGTCAGTGGGGGGCGCCAGTAGCCGGGTGGACGGATGGATTCGCACTGGAGTCCCAGGGTGAGCCATCTCTCAAAGCCCTGCTTGGGCACCTGGACAACTGTATGTTCACTGAGCTGCACACCTTGCCGTCGTTAGGAGACGGGCCTGCAGGTGGTGCAGTGTGCTATATGTGATGAGGGTTGTGTTCAGTTACGCCTTTTAAAAGATATAATTATCATCACATTTTTTTGTTTTATGTTGTCCATTTTGTTTTGCTTTGATTTTGTTTCTCTCCCTGTCCATCCCCCTATCCCTTGAAACTTTGGAAGACTAATTTAGTCTCATTAAAATATATAAAAAATATATTTGTGAAAATATTTTTGTTGCCTTTTTTCCATTATTTCATTTAATCATTTTCAACATTGCATTGTAAAGTTTCTTCAAAACGCTGGTGCGCATGTACTTGGGGTTTACTTTTTGTGTACACCGTATACTGTAATTGTTCCAGACCTGTAATGTCAGGACCAGTCACAGACTCGTGCACAATGTAAGCGGAGAAAGGATGAAACGGTCACCAGCACAGTAACACCACCGCCCACTTCTCAGGACTCTTCTGCCACCTGCCTTGTCCTGTCTTTTGCCACTGTAATGAAATGGACAGGAAGGCATGACCTCTGAAATTCGTGATTTTACAACCAGCCATTTCTTTATTTTTTTTTTTTTTGCTGGAGCAAGCCTGGGATCTTCCTCAGGATTGGATCTAAGAACTGCACGCGCGGGCGCAAATGTGTTTCGATTTTTTCCCCCACATTTCATTTCCTTCAGACAAAAGAATTTCCGCTAGGGGGCGACTAGGCCTTGCATATTACATAACCAAGTATCCGCTCAGCGCGTATGCCTCTTTATGAATGTGAATCAACCGAAGGCCTCGAACTTTTCCTGGGGTCCCCCTCGTTTTCTCATGCTTCACACCAAACCTGGAATCTGACAACTAATGAAAGTATGGACCGAATGATGGCAACTCACAAGCACGTAAAGAGATGTATAAAAAAGTTTGTACCAATAACCTAATGCAATGGCTGGAATGACTGAATCGTTTGTCAGAAATGGAACTATTGCTTTTTAAAATGTTACATGTAGCTTTGCGGTTTCTGGGGCCTCTGTATTTTGAATGTGACAACCAGCAGTCACGAATGTGATTTTGCTCTCAGTAGCATGAATGGACCTAGATTGATAGCTTCTGATTTGGGTGGGGGAGTGAAATAGATTTTTGTCTAGGAGCAAATATTTCTCTGGCAGGTCGATGAACTTGTTACAGGATATCAGTTATTTAATTGATTGTCATAGTTATTAGACCTAGCCTACTATTATTGTTGAAATTATTAACCTATTAGAAATCTGCTAGTAAAATATCTGATTACTGAAACGTCTCTGGCTCTTAATCTTATGTGTGAGATTTTTCACTTGACCCGAAGGCTAATTACTGTCGATGTCAATACCATCTTTATATAAATGACAAACACTGAAACTATAGCATACGTTAGCTACATGGCAGTTAAAATAATCCTAGACTAAACAAAAAATGAGTAGGCTTATTCATGCTGTCCTGAGTTTTGGTCCCAATCGCCGACCGTACAGATCAAGTATGGCCACCCTCTAATCAATTAACCAGGTGTGTTTATTAGCTGCCACTTAGGCAACTGTTTCAACTTTTAATCCCTTTGCCACTGGACCGTGCCTGGAGGAGCTTTGGCCGCCGCATTAAATCGCCTCCCCCCCGTTTGAATCGCCATGACCCAAACCGGTTTCTGCGATTCCAGGCCACTATTGGACCTACACAAGAAGGTGAGCTTGACGTTCTGCTTTTAACATCAAAACCAACAGGAATTTATTTAGATATCCTTGGAGCAGTTGCACAGATAGTAGGCTAATTGCATCAAAAAGAAAGAAAAAATTCTGAAAAACCTCACACATGTAGGCCTACCGGGTAGCCCAATTTGATAAAAAAGCAATCAACCAAAATTTCTTAAACTGCCAGTGTTATTTGAAGATATTAAATGCGTTTTCTGTTCACATTTTTCTATTGACGTCCTTTTTTGTAGTTTTAAAACCTTGGCTAGACTTCCGAAACCCTTTATTTAAATGATCGCTTCCACTGACCATCGTACTGTCGCGAAGTCTAAATAAAGTGATTAGGTGTAATTGTTGACAATTCGAAGATTTCGTCCACGTAGTTTAAACGCTATTACACTTGATTTACCCTTCAGGAATGTCATTCCAGTGGCCTCAAAAACCTTGAGGGTCTTGCACTGTATTCAGGAATGCCATCAGATGTTTGACTGCTTATCCATAGCCTTAAGAATTGTTCTTGTGAAAAACTAATTGATAGTAAAAGTTATGGTGTATTTTCCCCCATACGTTTTATTGACCTCCTGCTTCCCAGCATTTTCCAGGAGTTCAGGTTGGTTGTCTTTTAAAAGGTTTGGAAATGATTTCCCAACATTTATTTTATTCTTTGCTCTATTTTTTTTAATTGTGTGACAACCTGTGTGCTATAGAAAAATAAAGACTGACTGACTGTCTGAGGAACCTGTCCCTGCTGCATTGCATCCATGCAGCAGAGGGCCGGTGCTAATATGCGAGCGATCGGGCTCTTGCGTGTTGCATGCAGGCAGAGGAGAGGCGCGCGCCCCTGCGGACCTGGGCCAATACCCGCGGGCCCAAGGAGAGGCGGTCACTGGCCGAGAGCGAGGAGCCCAGGGGGCCGCACTGCAAGACCACGCCCGAGTGCAGATGGGTACAGCAGTCCCCCCGCCTCCCCTTTTGCGCTTCTGCACAGTCAGGCTTTCCTTCAGATCGTTTACCCAACAACCCTCCTCCCTCCTAGTCACTGATACGCTGGTCCTATTCACTTCTCCCTTTTTTGGTCATTATCTCAGTAAAGGAACCAAGGGATTTCTGTGAGTAAATGACCATTGTGTGTGTGTGTGTGTGTAGGCAAGGAGGATGCCGGTTTCGGCAGAAGATGGTATCGTTATGGGCTATGCAGAGCAGAACGGCTCTACAGGTACGGGTTGGAATCGCTGCCCTCCGTGCGGCTGTCCCATCGCAGGTTTGTGGTTCCTGGTTGGTTGACTTGCTCGTCTGCGCAGACGGGCGTGAGGAGGAGGTCTTGCTGCAGTGTCTGCACGGCCTGCCGGGGCTGCGTGTGCTGGTGCCAGGGCTGTTGCGCAGAGAAATGGAGCTCACCATGGAAACGCTGGGCCTCGTGCATGACAGGACCTATGCCTGGGACATCTTCTCAGACATGATGGTGAGGAACTGAGGGGAGATTCTGACAGCTGTACATGTGAAGGTCCAGGGAATGGTTGTGCAATCAACTATACTTTTATTATACCTAAAGAACCGAAGAAAACAAATACTATGATATCAAGGCTATTTTATTCAGTTGATTTGTCATTAAAAAAAAAAAAAAAATAAATAAATAAAAAATTATCCTGAAGGCAAAACCATTTGTATACTGCCCACTTAAACTACTATTTGTAGTGCGACCATTTAGTGGACTACATGTAGTGAATATCTATACAAACTGGGCATGTCAGACCTCCTGCTCTCATCTTTTAGAAACTACTTACTTTGCATCAAAGAAATGCTATTATTTCCCTGTTTATAAGTGTGGAAAGTGCATCTCATGGCTTAAAGTTTTAAATGCAAGAACATAAGTGCACAAAATTGAACCTGTAAATCTGGGCCACATCATCTGCTGCTTTGTGGTTTGATTCAGCACTAAAGTTTTGAGGTCATTGAGTGCTGGCTTCCACATGCATTTTCAACCTGCAGACTGAAAGGAAACCACAAAAACACGATGGACTGCAGCTATCATTTCATTTTTGTTTTTATTTTTTTAAATGTTTTGTTTTTGTGCTTGTTGAGGCCCATAAAAGAAAAGGAAAACCAGTCGTTCATTACTCGGAGATCATGGTTGTATTGCAGACCGCTTTAATGATGTCTTTTCTGCCTTTGCTTCTCAGAGATCTCAGTTGCATTACACCTTTCCGTGCATGGAGCTGCCCCGCCCGTTCACCGATGCTGCTCGTGCCATCGTGGTGGACTGGCTGATCCAGGTCCATGTGAGTGCTGCTCCTGCTTCCTTCGGCACCAGTCACCCTTTTTAAACCTGGGCCTAGGGGTCTCCTTGTGTGTGCCAGTTTCCAACAGTACTAGGAAGTAATTTTGGTCCTTTAATTTAACTGTTGATCTTATTGTTTATCCTCTTAATATCACAAACTGATTTATGTTAAAAGATTCTAAATTGTCACGACTCAACTGTTTCTTTTTAGTGTGTGGTTGAAAATTATTTATTTTGAGAGGTCACATCTGGAACTTAGCCATTTGTGGAATACGAACAGCTCAAAGCACACTGCAATGACTCGCCTGTATTTAAGTGTTTTTCATCCCTTACAATGGAAGAACTTTCACATTTTCCAAGACTAATTGCTCAAGAGGGGTAAAAAACTGATGTACAGGAAGTAAGGTGTAAGTTTGCAATCCCATGGATGCTTGCAAATATGTACAAATGATATGAGGGATGCAATGGTTTAGTTAATGGAAATGGGTTCAAAATGGTGGTTGTACATTCTTGCATACAAGTGGACAAATCTGCTGTATAATAGTCTGTTTTACAAGGCAGGTGAAGTATATAGGCTACAAGTTACTAGTGTTGCATTTTGATCATAAACCAAAAACCTGTCCATCCTGTGAATTTCCTGCAAAATCCTTTTCTGCATTTGGGCTGTTCAGACCTAGGTGGGGTAACATAGTTCCTGGATGACTGTCGTTTTCTGGATTTCTATTTCTACACCACATATACACACATACACACACATGTATGTATGTATGTATACACCACCGGCAGATAAGAGTGCAGTGAAATGTTTTGAAATGTTTAAAATGTTCTGACTGTGTAAATGATCAGAAATGTTCAGAAAGTGCAGAGGTTGACGTGAAATCCAGAAGTGGATATTACCTGGGAAGGGGGTCCCCTGGTGTAGCTGTAGTAGCTCTTATTAGGAGACTGAGTCCGCTACAGAAGAGGGTAAGGCTGCAGCCAGTGCCCCTGTGCTGTGGTCACACCCTTCCCTCTGCCCCCCCCCCCCCCCCAACAGGAGATGTTCAACTTCTCAGAGGAGACTCTCTACCTGACCGTGCACCTGCTGAACCGTGCCATGCGCCAGATCAAGGTGTCCATTTCCAACTTGCAGCTGCTGGGCATGGTCTGCCTCTTCCTGGCCGGGAAGAAGGAGGAGTGCCTGTTGCCGGAGGTACTGTGCTGCAGGCGTCTCAAACTCCAGTGCTGGAGAGCCACGGTGTGCATTTCAGAACGTAGCCGCAGACTGAAGAGTCCACACCTGGTCTACACTGGCTGCCAAGTGAAAGGGAAGCTCAAACACCTGCAGCCACTGTGGCCCTCTGTGGTCCTAGTTTTGTGCAAGGGAATTTAGTTCTAAATCAAAATGTAAATTTCAGATGAGTAAAATGAGCTTTCAGATGACTAGATGTTATGACCAGACTGGTGTGGAAAGCGTTATTTTTCATCCAAAGGAAAGAGGCTGGGGGACACCGAGAACAGATTTAACTTGTTATTGCAGTTGAAAATGGACTGCAAGCAAGTTTCCTGGTTTACGGCAACACTCCCGCAGCAACCCACATATTGCAGCCACACAATCGCCTCTTAGAAGCTGCATATAGTCCAGCCTACTGGCTTCACCCTTGGCTCTGTCTGTCTCTGCCCCCCTCTCAGATCTCTGAGCTGTGTTTCCTGATGGACAACAGTTACAGCAAGCGGCAGCTGCTTCGCATGGAGCGGCGTGTCCTGTGTGAGCTCGACTTTGAGCTGTCCCACTGTCCTCCCTTGCACTTCCTGCTTCTAACGGCCTCCATCGCCCACTGCAGTGACAAGGTCAGGGGGCCTCGCCTGTGCTACGCTCCTCTGGTGGCAGGACCTTGACCGTTCGCACTCAACCCTAACCTCGTCTATCTCTGTCCAGGTGGTGTGGATGGCCCGCTACCTGCTGGAGTTGTCGCTGCTGGAGAATCAGTGTGTTGTGTTCCAGCCTGTGCAGCTGGCCAGTGCTGCGCTCTGCCTGGCCAGGTTGGTACTACAGGAGGCACACAGTCCTGAAAGTGAGACAGCATGGTGTATTGCCACCAGCCTCCACATCTGCAGGTAACTGGGTAGGCAGTATTACCCAACCTTAATGACAATTGTTTGGAATCCCATAATGGATGGAGGTTCTATGTCCTTTCTGATTTATTTTTTTGAAAGCAATTCTTGATTTTGGCTCCACTCGTTTTGGGGTTTATGAAACCTCTCGCTGCTGACCACTTTCTAGCCCTGGTCCTTGTGTAAGATTACCAGGTTTTTTTTGGGTTCTAATACCACCACATCCCCCATCGCAGCGAACCCATGCTCCAGCGAATCATGCACATCCTGGCCGTGACGGCATCTGGGGCGCAGGAACGGGAGACCCGTGCCACCTTTGTGAAGTTCTCGACTGCCAAGACCCTGCAAGTCAGTGGCCACCCCGGCCTGCAGAGTGCCCCTTACCTGCTGGGGCCTGGCGGAGCCCCGGTCAGGCCCCAGGTCCGGGAGGGGCCCCTGAAAGGCATGCGGGCCGGAGAGACGGGCCATTACATGCGAACGCATACCTGAGTGAGAATCAGCACTGGAGCATCGCCTACCTCCTAGCTCTCCACACTGCACAGTAAGAGCCAATCAAAACCAGGGCACATTGCAGTGTCGGTAAAATGCCTATGCCCTCCCAGCTCTTATGCCCCTCCCCCAGCTATTCATTTTGATGAGATGAATATTCAGGACATTTCATAGTGGAATGATGAATGATGGTTCTTACTGCAATTACTCATTCCTTATAGTTGCCCCAATAATTTTTATAGAAGAAAATGAATTGTATTAAGTTTGTCTTGATGTCTTTGTAGTTTATTTTAGTGTTCCAAAAACAAGAATATTCTGCCACAAATCTCAGGCCTGTAATGTGAATGGTCAACTGCCATCAGTGGCTGAATACCGGTTAAAGAGAAGTGATGTGTCCACTTTATTAAAGCACTTTGAAACATTTAAGTGTTTCTGCATGTCGGCTTGTCTTGGGGTTTTGAAGCAAACTTTTAATTATGTAAAAATAAAAAAAATTGTCATGTCTGATGCAAAACTGTAAAAGTGACCTTTTTTTCCTAAGCTTCTATTCCCATGCTTTAACTCAAAATATGTTTCACAGAGTATTTGGTCTTAATTGGAAAAAAAAAAGCTTGGTTGGGCAATATGAGAATACACACAAGATGTGAGTGCTTGGTGCAGTACAGTTCAGGCTTTCACATCGCAGTCATGTCCATAGACTACTTTCTGTCATGTCCATAAAGTACTTTCTATCTGTGCTGGCCCCTGCCATTTTTTATGCACCTTGATAAAACAAATGTTATGTTTAATGTATGTTAATGTTTGCCATAGTTCTTGCAAAAATAATGAAGGACAATACACTGAACAAATGTTTTTTCACAACTTTTATGAAGCTCACTTGAAATGCATAACTTTGTTTCTTTTCCTCAAACTTGATGCAAATTATAATTTGCATTCAGTTTCTGGAAGATTGGGGTTGACAAAAAACACTTGGCTATGGTACTAAGAGTACTAAGAATTACAGATGGTTCATAATCATGGTGGTGGTCTTGTAATAACAAATTGGGGAGCAGC
Organism: Anguilla anguilla; assembly: GCF_013347855.1. Classification (NCBI taxonomy): domain Eukaryota; kingdom Metazoa; phylum Chordata; class Actinopteri; order Anguilliformes; family Anguillidae; genus Anguilla; species Anguilla anguilla. Next base: position 26,307,184 of record NC_049212.1, read on the forward strand.
AGATGTTCTGCTCCAAGACACTTGTGTGCCAGAGGAGGTGTGCCTGACTGTCAGTGTGCAAGTGTGTATTTTGCAATAAGACTATGACGTCGGCAAGCCTCGGGAGTACCTGATCGTCCTCCCAAGTACACACTCATGGCGCAGTACATGTGCGCCTCTCGTGCGGGCCACGCCCCAGAAGCTCTGCTCACATGTTGCCGCACACCCGGCTCGCTCATTGGTTGGAATGGGCACGCTAACTTCATCGTGGTCGGGGGAAGTCCACGTGGAGTAGGAGCCGAACAGCTGAGGGAACGTTTGAGACTGATAGAGTTGAACAGCGCAGGAGGGCGGAACAGACTAGAATTGTTAGTACCGCAATTTTTCTCGTCCTCGATCCAGGACTTGCCGATAATTCTGTACGTAGCTGCTCGTCGGGGTTGTTAGAGAGTTGCCCAGTATTTTTCAAGACTAATCTCCCTTGATGAATTCACCTTAATGTTTGTCAGAAAACTGCATTCGTGTATTCCATACTTTAAAGAGGTGTGCACACAAGACAAAGCTACCAAATTAACATTTCAGCCACCGAGATAAGTGCAGAAATACAATATGCTAAACGGGTAACACGTGAGCATGACTTCCATTGTCTATCCATTGTTTTGGTCTATTTTTATAGTCTGTTTTGGACTGGTGGATCCGTAAATGTCTTTCCGCCACTTTGACGTCACTTGCATTGACCCTGCTTCTTGTTTCTGGTCACAGTTAAAATGCAGAAGTAACAACAAATATTGTCATATCAACGTAATGCATGATTGCACAAATCCGCTGACCATTACAAATATGGCGATGTCTTCTGTCAATAGCTCCTGCTCTTGTGTATCTCGATGCCTCTGTTCCATGCTTCGCCACTCACGTGGGGGGCCACTGATCTGTGCACGTCCCACCCCTACACGTGATTTCTCACGGGATTGGCCATAGCACAGACTTTGTAACGTCACTACTGTTTGGGGCTGGATTAGCTGGTGTCAGTCATACTGAGGGGAGGGGTGAGGGGCGTTTTCCATCTCAGGTTGCGTTTCGGGTCTGCACCGTAGACTGTAGGTCTGCACTTGGTGGCTACACTAGCAGCCTTATATCATTCAGGTAGGGCCGTTCACCGCTTCAGGTATAAACCTCACGAAGATGCCTGGTCCATTCGGCTGGGCGACACGACTGTGGAGATGATACGCCACAAGCAATTCAGTGGAAAATGTTGTCCTAGCTAGCTATTTGGCTAGCTGTCTAGCTAAGTAGTTAGCTAGTGTGCTCTGGTGAACGGCAGGGTGACAGTAACGCCTGGGTAGCTAGCTATCTTGCTAGCTACCAAGCTGAATGAACTTGCATTGGCAGGGGAAAAACAGCTTTAACGGTAAGGGCGGCGTTTCCTTTTGTCAATCAGATATGTAATCAGATGTAAAATGCTGTTCTTCCTAAAATTATTTTTACTTGATTTTCACAAAACGAGTTTAAAAGACTACATATGGGTGCATTGTTAAGGCGCATGTGTGAAATGATCAGATAAATTAGCCTAATTTGTTATTTGTTAGCAAACGTTTCAGTGTTTCATAACTGTTTCTTCTAGCTGTATACTCGCATAATTGGCAGTATAGACCGGTTCAGAAAAAATAACGTTACAGCAGATGGATTGTAGAAATTGTGTGTGTGTGTGTGTGTGGACACGTATTACTATCTTTGTGAGAACCAAATGTCCCCACAAGGATAGAAAGATGAGAAATTACGCAAGGTGGGGACCTTTTCCTGGTCCCCACAAGTTCAAGAGGCTGTTTTAGGGTTAGAACTTAGGGTTAGGGTTACAATTAGGTGAAGGTTAGGCATGTAGTGGTTGGGGTTAGGGTTAGAGGTTATGGAATGAATGTAGCCAATGGGAAGTCCTCACAAGTATAGCAATAAATTATTGTGTGTGTGTGTGTGTGTGAGAGAGAGAGAGAGAGAGAGAGAGAGAGCGAGAGAGTTTGTTATTCGAGGAAGTGAGTGGGATTTGTGTGGCTAATGTTATCTCAGCCAAGTCATAGTATTACATAACAGGTAGAATAGGGTGGCGGGGGTCTGAGCTGCTGTCCCGTCACAGCTCCATACACCCGCTTCGCAGACAATACTTAGGAGTTCTGATACGGAGAACAGCGCTCTGGCGAGCCACGCTGTCACGTGGCAGACACAGTTGTCGTAAAATTTCTTCTTACCGTGAAGAACCTATGACTTGTTTACATTCTGGACCGCTGTGACTGTAAGCGAATCTATTGCTGTTACCACTGAACAGTTCTCTGGCTCTTACCCTTGCAGCACTTTAGAAAAATAATAATAATAATACATTTTCTTGCTGTGTAGAGTGCCTGACCCGCAAACGTAGAAATGGGTTACCACGGCAGCACAACTAAATGCTGTCACTGCATTTAGATCAAACCTATAATACATGAAATAAATTAAAAACACCCATAATGCCACCTCAATCTGTTTATAATGTCATCATAGCGTGGAGCGTTTAAAACCATATACCACTGTACCCCCTTACAAAAAAAAGAGAGAATGACTAGGCTACATGTGAAATATAAATATAGACCCACTAGCCTGACTTTGGACCAAACTGACTCAGTTTTTCGTTAAAAAAATTCAAAAGCAATTTAAATTTCCAATGGGCATTGGGACTGTAATTGTGCAGGGATGAGGTGGCCTGCTGTGGTGGGGCCCAATGTGAAATGTTTTCATGGGGCGCAAAATCCCTGACAGCCCCTACTAGTAACCATTGGCTGCAAGAGGACAGCAATGATGTGGCCTCACATTTGATATTTTTGTCCTCCTCTCTGAACACTCTGAACTACATAAAAACATAGACCTCGACTCAGTCAACTTAAACTTAAGGTTATTGCAAAATGGCTGAAAATAGTTGAAACAAAAATAAAAAGTTATCACAGAATGCTTTTATTTTCCTGAAACTATGGGAAGAGATATGCAATGAGACCAAAACATTTATTCGCCATTACGTCAGGTGCTTCATGACATCATGAAGGACCTGGACCCAACAGCAAAGAGCCCAGTAGCACATTTGAACTTATGGAAATGCTTAGATTGATACAATACGATATTGGAACGCAATTGATTTCTCATACTGTCACTGATGCTTAATACATACCATAGTAACCCCGTACAATTTAGTCTGGAGCCATTCACAAATTTACCTTTACAGTCACCCAATGCTTGGGGTTGGTTTTTGTTTTCTCTTCATACAGTTTGCCAAGTTAATTTTTGTGATTGGTGAACTTGCCAAACACTTGCTTTTAACAGTGCATTAAAATAAAGGACAAATGTTGATTGAATACAGGCATTATTTCTGACTTCCATCGCCATGCTAACGTGTGGCTCTTACACACAGAATACAGGAGATTTGTGAACCAGAAGAGACTCAACCCAATGGGTGTGCCACATCAACCAGGGTTTCTTTCAAAACTCTATCAGGACCGACTCATTGGAGATGAACTGTGTGAACAGCCTTGGTGTTGCATTGAGTATTACCTGCTTTCAACTGCACAACTTGTAATTGAAGTAATTTCCTCAGGTATCACTTTAGGCTAGTGTGTGTGTGTGTGTGTGCATGAGCATGTGCGCTCAAATGTTGTTTTTGTACAATTAGTGTCACTGTCAGTATCAATAAATTATTTCGCATTAACTTGTGTATGTGTTTGTGACAATATTGTGTGCGTGTGTGTTTCAGTGAGTCTGCATGAGTATATTCTTTGTGTGTGTGTGTGAGAGAGAGAGAGAGAGAGAGAAAAAAATATTGGGTACTTGTGTTTCAGTGAGTGTGCATGAGTGTATTCTTTTTTTCTTGTGTGTGTGTGTGAGTGAGAGAGAATGTGTGTAGAGGTGCTTTGGTGAATGTGCATAAGTATGTTCTTTTTGTCTGTCTGTGTATGTGTGTGTACTCATGCGCGTCTGTGTGAGACCTATCAGACGTTTGAATGTTCACCATTTGTCTTTGAACGAGAGCTCCGTTACTGTTACCACCATGCACATGTCAGAGAGCGTGTGCGTCTCCCTTTGTGTGTGTGTGGCTCGAGAATGCGTGTGATTGTGAATGAGAGCTTCGTCACTGCTGTGCCTGTGCACATGGCAGAGAGTGTGCGGAGAGCAAAGCTATGCACGTCACGCTGTCAGACACACTCGAGAGAGAGAGGCTGAGTGGGGCGGAGAGAGGGCAGAGTCAGAGAGAGCGAGGGAGGAGAGAGACGGAGGGAAGGGGAGGAGTCTGCGCACATGGAGCTGGCCAGGGAGGGGCAGAGACACATGGGGCTGTCAAGCCATTTCGCCCACGAGCGCTGACCCATGATCAGTTTCAGTGCAAGAATGTACTGTATCAGGATTGCGGCAGATACGCTGACTCAGGATCGGATGCTGGGGAGGAGAAAGGGAGGAGTCATGACTCATGAGGGGAGTGGCTAGAACACATAGGCGGGAAGAGAGTAGGGGTCTGCTTCAGAGAGGGTGACAAAGGAGCCTGGGTTTCATGAAAATAGTATGATATACATTGGTGCACTTGTGTGTGTTTATATGCATGTGTGTATAGTGGCTTTGTTTGAGATGGTATTTGAAAATATTGTTTGTATCATTTGTAAAAAAAAAAAAAAAAATTTGAAATACTAATAGGCAACTTTTCTTAGGTTAAAATGTAGAATAATTTTGTTAGTGGTTAAATATTAATGCTATAGGTTTGTGGGGCACAAATACTACGCAGTCTTTAGTGTATGTAATGTTTTATGGTTTGTAGTTCCATTGACTATAAAACCATACCTGATGTGTATCCATTAATATGGATGAATATTAATATTTAACCACATACTCACAGGTGCTCATGTTATTGTTTTTGGAGTGATAATACAGTTGAATTCAAAGGTATTGGGACAGTGACACATCTTTTGTTTTGGCTCCACTCCAGCACATTGGGTTTGAAGTAAAGCAATGAATATGAGGTTAATGTGCAGACTGTCAGTTTTAATTTGAAGGTATTTGCATCCATATCAGGTGGTCCATGTAGGAAATACTTCCCTTTTTCAGCTGTCAAACAGGACCAGGAACACTCTCCAGGATGTAGGCATACGTGTGTTAAAGAGTACTATAAAGAGAGAACTACACCGGCATAACCAGAGAGGGTTCAGTGCAAGATGCAAACTACTGGTAAGCCCTAAGAACAGAATGGCCAGGTAAGAGTTCGCAAAAAAAGTTCTAGAACGAAATGAGTGTTAACCTGTATCAAAGTGATGGAAAGTGAAGAAAGAAAGGAACCGCTCATGATCCAAAGATTCAGGCGTAAGGCCTGGCTCGCAGTCGGTATTCCAGTTCAGCTGGAGTACAGAGACAAAACAACAAAAATTGTGTTACTGTCCCAATACATTTGCATATAGCTGTATATATAAAAAAGCATAAATAAAGCTCATGCGAGCATAAAGTAGTTTGATCTGTCCAAAAAGGTAGCCAGCAATGAAATTTGCTGAGGGTTCTTTGGCGGAAGCACTCAGCTGATGTGTGTTGCTTTCGGTCTCTATTCGTTTTACTGCAGGCTTTGAACTGGTCTGACTGGCGCCATTCAAAACAAGGTCCCGACATCACCGCACGTTAAAGGGCAGTTTACCCAAAAATAAAATGAAGGTATGTTTCCACTTACTTGGAGTGACATAACGTAAGATATAACGTAACATATAAAATTAAACATAACAAAGAAATAAAATAACATAAAACAAACAAGTACAGGCCTTTCAGCCCAATAATGCTTGCAATTTTCCTGAGTAAAAGATGCTGCTATAGCCCACTGGGAGAGCCAATTGTTGACCAATCGCTAACAGTCATCCCATCATTGTGTTGGATGCTTATGGATATTTAAGTGTACCTTTTATCAGAAAGACCCATTATTATTCTGAAATTGTGTCACAATTATGGAAGAGAGAGACCTCCCATTTTACTATTTGTTGTAGGCTATAATCTTCTCCTAAATCTCACCCCCGCCCTTAAATTCTCTCCTGCACCCTAGTGACACCTCCCCCCACCCCTCTGGAAAGGACCAGGATGCCGAAGGAGCAAGCCTGCCTCGGGGAGCGGGTGGCCCGCTCCTCCAGCAAGAATGCGAAGGACAAGTGCAACAGCGCCGCCCTGCTGGCCTCCCGGGGCAGAGCAGGCATGGAAGAGGAGGCCAGTGGACGGGCCTCGCGATGCAGCTCAGAAAAGGATTCTGGGTATTCTGGTGAGGAAGAGTGGCGCTTCACAAACAAAACCAGTTTTTGTTCGCCAGAACAACACAGAAATGCCCACACGTGCTGTGCTAGTCTGTTGCACACACCATGCTCACGCATACCTACGTGTGCATATTCCTTTGTTCTCTCAGTTTCTTCCACATGCAGTCACCCACTCACACTCAAGCACCCAGTCTTACAAGCACAAGTTCATTTATTACACAATTTCACGACAATACATTGTTTCTCAATGTACTGCACTCACACAAGCACAAACACACTCTCACTCACTCACTCAGCTACACTTGGTACTGTATATCCAGTCTAGATTGTAGCTTGTATTCCAAGCCATCTCCACTAATGGATTGGGCATTGTCATCCAGACGGTGTCTGTAGCTTTTTTATTTTTCTCAGTAAACTTAGAATATCCTCACATGAGGATTGAGTTTTGAGTGTCAAGTTTAACAAAATTCTCTGTGGGTTTAAGTGGGGTTTTCAGTGCTAACAGACTCAGTCAGGCCCATTCAAACTCTTCTCCCTCTGTCCTTCCTTCATGTGTCCACCTGTCTTTTTTTCTCTAACTCTGCTCTACCCCGCTCACTTTTTTCCCTCCTGCTTGCTATATTTCTATCCCTTCTCTTCTTTCTCTATCCCTCCTCTTTCCTGCTCTTTCAACTCTCCGTCCCTCTTTCTGTATCTTGCTCTCTCATTTCTGTTTTCGCTCCCTCTTCTTCTCTTATTCTGTGTTCTATCCAATCTCCATCTCTCCCCCCCCCCCCTGTAGATACGGGGTCAGACTCACTGGATGACCAGCGCAGCAGTTCGAGTGGGAACTGGAGGGGAGGAGGGGGCGGGGCTGGCAGCGGAGGTGGGGCCAGCAGTGGGGGCAGCACCCCTTCATCCTGCGCTGGGGAACTCACCCCCATCTACATTATTAAGAACCTGGTGCTGAAACAGGTGAGAGGGAGGGGAGGTGGAAGCAGAGGGAAGGGGGGTGGGAGGGATGGTGTGAAATGGGCCGAACGAGGGGGGGTGGGGGGGGGTGCCGTGGGATATTGGCATCATCAGATATTATAAACAGAGTCCATACAGGATGGTCAGATTTCATGGACAAAAGGAGCACATGATAGTGCCAGTAACGAAAGAGAAAATTGGTAATTGCAGCATGATTCATTGTCAGTCTACATATTAGGAACTGTAAAAACAAGACCAGGTTAAAACCTAGTATATGGCTGGATCTAACACATGTGATCCGGCCGACCAATGGTGTAACTTCATCACTCAGTCAGTCAATCAGTCAATCAGTCAGTCACTCACAGACATTTGCGTTCGTAGGGCTGGCCCCGTTGTTACGGTCCAGCCAAAAAAGAAGTGATTGTCGCTTTTCGAAGATTCTTCTGGTGGGAGAAGTCAGGGTTCCTTTGAGGGTGATTCAGTGAGGGTTTCTAGCATCCATAAAAACTAAATTAAAATAAACCAACATTGTTAATTTCAGTTTTGTGTGTCAAAACATGAAGTAAGTATATTGTTTCCCTGCCAATCAGCAAGAGCAAACCCAGATGTTAATTTTACCCGTTTAATAAAAGAGTGAGCTGTGTCTGCCTTTCACTCACCCCTCTCCATTTACTGTCACCCCTCACTTTCTGTGTCATTCCTTTATTATTACTGTCCCCCATTTCCTCTCTCTCTGTATCTGTCCTTCTTTTTCGCCTTTCCCCCTCCCCTTGACTGTTCTTCCTCTCTGTCTTCTTTTTTCCCTGTCCCTTCCCCCTTCCTCTCTCTTCTCTCTTCTCTCTATCTATCCCTTTCTCTCCCTATCGCACTCCCTTCATTTCCTCTGTCCTCCTCTTCCTCATGCTCTGTAGCCCCTGGCAGTGCAGTCCAGCTCAGAGCAGCTCCTGCCCGGTCAGCTGACCTGGGGGGGCGGGGCAGGCCACAGCTCCCAGGGCCCTGCCCAGCTCCTCTTCATCCAGCAGCCGGGCGTAGCCAGCCCCTCCCCCCTGCATGTCCTGAAGCCCCCGTCCCGGAAGGGTGGTGAGAGGGGGGGCAACAAGAACAGCAAGGGGACCTACCTCCCCATCCTCAACTCCTACCCCCGCATCGCGCCCCACCCGAGCAAGAAGACCCCCGAGCAGGGCAAGGGGAGTGGGAAGGTGAGCATGAGCGAGGGACAGAGCTTGAGCAAGAGGGTGTGCATGGAGGAGAGGAGAGAGGCGGTGTCCACCACCTCCCAGACGCACAAGCAGCAGCACCACCACCACAAGCAGCAGGACGGCCGACCCCACTCCCACCCGCGTGCCTCCGCCAGCAACTTCCCCCACCCCCAGCGCCACCCGTCACCCTCCCTGCCCCGCCCCCGCCACACCCGGAAGCCACCCGCCGCCTGCCCTTCCGACTCCTGCGGCCTGGGGTCCCCGTCCGTCTCCAGCTCCGAGGCGCCCGAGGCCCCGCCCACCCCCGCCCCCCGCAGCCCGGCCGAAGCGCTGGCTGCGGTCCCCGGCTCCTCGGCCCGCCAGCGGCGCTTCCTCAACACGGTGGAGATCCTGAGCCAGTCGGGGCTGCTGGACATCACCCTGCGCACGCAGGAGCTGCTGCGGCAGAGCGCCGCCACCGAGCGCGACATCGCCCAGCTCCGCCACCACGCCCACCTGCTGTGCCAGGCCTCCCAGGCCGGCCTCCACGCCCCCGCCGCCTGGGACAAGCTGCTGCAGGCCATGGCCGAGTCCGGCCGCTACCCCAACCTCGGTTGCCTGGCCCTGGAGGTCGGGGCGGGAGCAGGACCGCAGCTAGCGGGGGAAGAGGCTGCCGCTGCCGCCGCCGCCGCCGCCAGGGGCAACGCAACCGCCAACGGGAAGAGCAGCCCAGTCGTCGCTGTCACCACCGTCAACCGCGACAACGAAGCTACCCCGCCTTCCCCTCTCCTTGCCCCCACTCCCGACCCACCCTTAGACTACCTAGAGGAGGTGCTGCTCGTCCCCCCCAGTCATGCCCATGCCCCACCTTCAGCCAGGGTCCACAGGGCCAAGTCCCCCCCAGATATTGTCATGCCACCAGACAGCTCCACCAGTGGCTGCCTGCTTTAACACCCACCCAGGAAAGGCCTCGAGGGCCACCCCCCTCACAGAACACTAAACTCAGTGCAGCTCACTTCACTTTCTACTTTATTGGCTCTTGGTCTGGACACTTGACTGATGCTTGGAAGCTCTTAGATAATAGAGGCGTGTGAAATTTGAAGGCAACAACAGTGACATGACAAGTCTGTAGAGTAGAGGAGTAAGTGTATCTGATTGGTCCAGAGAGAGTGAACAGGTGATCAATGACTTACTGTGTGGTGGGGTGGAGGGCCTTACTGTATTCACCCCCCCCTTTCTTAATCTCTCTTTGTACCCCCCCCCCCCCTCCCAGACTGTTCACTGTTCACCACACAGTTTTTTGGTCAGGGGCATAACAAGGACCTAAAAAATATCAAGGTCATGAGACTCAGCTGGGGTGAGGGTGGGGGGTTAGGCTGCAGTAGATTCTTTTTTCCCTTTAATTTAGTCATTTAATAAAGGACAAATTTTAGGGTGTAAATGCTGTAGGCCTACATATGCCTGTAGATTAGCCTTACATTTCAGAAAATCTTAAAGACCATTGATTCCCTTCCTAAGTGAATTGCAACCGATGTTCTCACGACGGAATGAAATTGAATATAGGCGTTGGAAATGGGCATGAATAAAAATACCAAGGACATTACCTCGGTGTCATCAAAGGTAGTTACCGCCCTGTTTTTTTACCATGATGGTGTCCTCCAAACCGGCCTTGTATTCTGCCACAAAATCCCCAACTAAGGTTTGGATCTGCGCTGAACTCTCAAAGCCGCATCCAGGGCGTTGGCCAAGAGGGTGGAGTGTCTGGAGGTCAGAGGTCAAAGGAAAGGCCTAAAGGATGCGAGACCCCCCCTGAGTGAAACGGTGTACTTCCGTACAGTGGACTGTATGAATCAAGCCAGCTCCTGTCTTGTGTAAGAGCATCAGCAACATAATTTAAGGAGCTGTGGGAGTGCTGGCATGTTTTTTTATAAACTCAATGCAGCAATAGTCTCTAAACCCATATAAACCTTCTTTGTATTCTTTTAGCTGTGCATCCTTTAGTGAAGACCAGCGGTATTTCCAGAGACAGTCTGTGTGCCTTTGTTTATTATTCCTACTATTACAGCTTAGTTTTTTTCCTTCTTTACACACCAGCAAGGAAAAGAACAAAGCCTTTGTCCCATTGAAGACCAGATTGTGCTCTGTAGTTATTGTTAGGACACTACAAACTATGAGGAGGATAAACACTTCAGACAGCTGTAATTACTTACGCAGCACACGCACCCCAGAGTAGAGGCGCGTAGTCATTGTGAGAGTTCGGGGGGTGGTGGGAGGGGGGGTGCAGGTGTACTACCCTTCCTGTTTCCCCAGGGGGCTTTGTCACCTAGAAACATCACTGCCGATGCACATATTTGTACACACAAACAAAACATAAATAAATGAGCTTGTTCTATCATGGTTTGACATTGTCATTTGCGTGTGATTTTTTAAAAAGTTCATTTGGACAAGGCGTGTGAAGAGCAGGTCTTTTCCCATAAAAATGTGAGAGTGATTAAGTGAGCGAGCGAGTGAGTTAGTTGCCTTGTATGTTGGCAAAAGAAGAATAAGACTTCAGGAATCACACACTGGGTGGAGCCATCATATTCTTCCAGTCACTCATTGTTTTGAACCTACCATATCGCTTGACTTTGGTGAGAAAACTCATTTGTTTGATTCACGGGTCAATGATGGGCAGCGTGTTGTAGCTCCGCCCACACTGTCCTGCCACAGATGTTCTCCGTTTGTATGTTGGGCTAGGTCTGCCCACCCCCCAGCCACCTATTCCACACCCTGCCCTCAGTCAAACCTCACAGGAGAATGTAAGCCAGTCCTGGAGGTATAAATTACTTCCAGTCAGAGAAATGCAGTGAGTTTATTTTCCTGCTACAATGTGTTAGTTTTGATGAAGTAAAGTCAAACTCTGAAAAATGCGTAGGAAATCTTCCCCCTAGCAATCAAGTAGAATCAGAAAGAAAACACTGAACATTTTTCAGTAAACATCTTAAGAGATTAAGACATGATGGGACCCCTTATGCATAGTATCTGTAGAGTAAGTATGGTTGCACCTGCAGTATTTATCTAAAAAAAACAAGTCATGGCCCTCTTAAAATATACCTGACTAAAACTACCCTCTAGATTACTGGTATGATTTGCAAATGCACACTTTCATATAACATCTTCCACTGTTAAAATGATCAAAGAGCTCTGGAAAGCAAAATTGGGAAATAAATCCTACGTGCCAGCAAGGTATGAATTAGTACAACATTTTACTGGCACTATTTACTTTCAGTTGGTCACTAACTCTTCCATCTCTGTAGCAGGAATCACGTGCTCTCGCTCAGCCATCTGCTTCCGGGTCATGGGGAGGTCATCATCAGGGTGACACAGATGAGACAAACGCTGTCAGCAGAAACATAAAATAATGGAAAGGTGGATCTTCATGAGACAAGTGTTTAATGCAATATAAATATGAAATACAATTACTATGTTGATAAAAATACCAAGAAATTTTCATAAAAAGAAACCCCTGAGACTCATTCATTGACCTGTGTTGAAAATTTTTCAGGTTTTACCTGAAACATGTAGATTTTTATTTTCTAGCATAATACAAATTGTACTGTTAGTGTGCTAGGCAGCTAGGAGCAAGTATTGAAGCAGACTCTGCTATAGCATGTTACAAAGGACAGACAGATCTGTCTGCATCCACCTTCCTTAAATTTCAGCACACTACATATCGACTGATGTGCGTGTGAGTGTGTGTGTGATTGGATAAAAAACTGTAGGCCCTGGATAAGGGGGTGTGACTGTGGGAACAGGGCTAGCTCCCAGAACAGCTGGGGAGACATGGGTTCTGGGCCTCACCTGTCTGAGAGTGCCAGTGCTGAGGGAGAGCTTGACCAGGCTCCACCCCGGAACCAGTACAACAGAGGAGAGGGCCAGCAGCCAGCCCAGCACGTACGCCCAGTCTGGGTACACATACCAGCGGTTAAAGGTCAGGGGCTGGTAATCTACCACATAGAAGATGAAGGATCCCTATGGGAGAGCAGTAAGAGTGGAGGGTTAATAACACATATACTGCCATTGTATCATAGATGCATAATTGTTAATAGAGCAGGTTTTTTTCAATAGTAAAAAAAAAAAAAAAATTAAAAAAAAAAAAAATATATATATATACAAGCCTAAAATCACCATGCGCAATGCCAAGCATTGGCTGGAGTGGTGGACTCTGGAGCAGTGAAAACACGTTTTCTGGAGTGATGAATCACGCTTCACTATGTGGCAGTCTGACAGACAAATTTAGGTTTGACGGAATGCATAGTGCCAACCGTACTGGCCTGAATGATGAGATCCCAGAAGGTTTTTGGTGTTTGTCAGACCCTGAAGCTCTCCAGGACTGACATTTCTGATGCCTGGCCTAATGACCCTGAATCATTAGGTAAATCTAGTGATGGTTAGAATTGTACAGCAAACAATGAAAACCACAGTCTTGCAACATGCCAAACTAAAATATATCCGTAGGAAAATTCAATGACTTCCATTTCTCCCTCCTCACACTTTAAAGTACATAAATTATTTGCCCCCAGCATGAGTGTCTGGGTGTCCCACATTCAGACCAACAAAGTAGGCATTCAGTTTAGTGTCCAACAACTGTGGCTCCTCCAACCACGAAGCTTCTCCACCCTAGCTCCCCAGTGGTGGAACGAACTCCGCATCCCTCTACGAACCATTTGGTCATTGCCCATCTTCCGCCGTGGTCTGAAGACACATGTCTTCAGACTGTACCTGGACTAACTATCACTACTCTGCAGGGCACTCCCAATATAGGATCGCTCCTATAACTTGAATCTGACTAATTTGTTTCTGCAGCACTTTCAAGTATCTCCATCCAACACTTGCATTGCACTTGTATCATCTTGACCTTGTAGCTCGTCAGCATGCCTCCTATTTTGACTTACTATAATTTTCTGACCTAGCCTATGCTTACTATGTGAACTGGACTTAATGTCTTCATGGCTATGGATAACTGTTACAATGAGTATTGCACCTTATTGACAGGGTGGGCACGGTGACATAGTGGTTAGCACTGTTGCCTTGCAAGAAGGAGGTTTGAATCCGGGTCCGACCGGATCCTCTCTGCATGGAGTTTGCACGTTCTCCCCGCGTTTGCGTGAGTTTACTCTGGGTACCCCGGTTTCTTCCCACACTCAAAGACATGCATGTTAGGTGCGCTCCTGCAGTTGCCCATGGCCAAGGCACTGGCCTTAGAACTGGAGTTGGTCCCAAGGTGCTGCACTGTGGCTGCCCACTGCTCCTAAGTAACTAGGATGGGTCAAATGCAGAGGACAAATTACCCCACGGGGCTCAATAAAAGTATATCTTATCTTATCTTATCTTATCTTATCTTATCTTATCTTATCTTATCTTATCTTATCTTATCTTATCTTATCTTATCTTATCTTATCTTATCTTATCTTATCTTATCTTATCTTATATCTTATCTTATTGGACTTGTGTTTTGTAGTTGTTTCAATAACCTTTGGTATGCACAATTATACTTATCTATCCTCGCTATTGTATAACTAATAGAGGTATATTCCCTACATATGTATTGTAAGCACATCCAGAGACAGACCTGGTGGATCTTGAGGAATACTAATTGCGTTGGTTCTCATTGGCGGCATTGTAAATGAGGGTCTCTCCCTCAATCCATTTGCGAGATTTAAATAAAAATTGAATGAATGAATGTCTATTGCACACAAAATCTCCCAATATACAGAGGATTAGACTGATTTAGAAGCACAGATTACAACCCCCTTTATACTGTGCTGGGCACCAAGACTGTAAAATTGTGACATCAAAATGTGTTACAAATGTGTTACAGAACTTAGCCCTTCTGGGGCACGCTAGCTACACTAGAGTCTACAAAACACACACATGCACTTTATACACAACACTTATCAAGCTCCTTGGTGGCTATCTTACTTAAACCCTACTCTTACAGTTTGAATCTCTCTGGCATTCCCTTAACTTTCATTCAGCAGGTCATGACATTACATTACATTACATTCATTTGGCAGACGCTTTTATCCAAAGCGACGTACAAAAAAGTGCATTTCATGGTCGTAGACAACTGCTGAACACGGGTTCAGTAAGGTACAATTACTTATTTTGTACAGCTATTTCTAGCCGAGAACAATGAACACTATTCTGGTCTAAAATCTGCAAAGCCAACTAGGCAGAAGAATAAGCTACAGACGAATTCATGAAGTAGGTATTATGTTTGAATAGCAAGACAGAACACTGGCTGCACGCTACTCAGCCTTACTTTTATTTTTCTTCCGTAAAACACCCTACCCTGATGCCTGTAATGCAGATGCTACATGATTTATGACATTCAGTAATCACAAACATCATCACAAATTACAGAGAATGCTCATCACATTAGATTAATAGTGAATAATGAAATGATATAACTGAACCTAATATCTTACAAACTGATACGACAATGGGCTTCTTCTGTTGGGGCAGGACTTCCCAAGCAATTTTCCTCTGCAGTGAACATCTTACTTGTGACTCTACAGCCTATTAATGATGCTGAAGTTTGCAGTTTTATTAAATCCAAAATCCAACACGGTTCAGGTGTGCAAAGATGAGGTTTTACTGAAATAAGTGAGTAAGGCAGATGCTGGACATCCCACAATGGGGGAGAGTGAAACTCACCAGGGTCACCAGCGGTGTGAAGTAGAGCCAGCAGAGCTTAAAGATGAGGCAGGGACGCTCCCCGGTCATGTCCTCAATCACATCGACCATTCGCTCCGCCCCTGCTCGAGGGTCACACAGGAATCGGCGGAGAGCATTGCAGTGTATATAAAGTGAACCTCCACTGAGAACAAAACAAACTCAAAAAGTAGAGATTGCAAATTTAAGTATCTCTCTCATTAGATTCCAGTTTCAAATTTGTTTTCTTTTTTTGTTATCCCATACCAAGGCTGTGCGCTTGGTATGGGATTGCTGGCTCTCTGGCTAAAAGGTGTCCTTTTTTAAGGGGTGTTGATTGTTCTTGGTATTCAGGGGTGTTGGTTTCATGATCATTAATTTGCATTGTTTCGTCTGAATTCAATGGACCTATGTTTATTTCAAATCAAATCAGTCGTGCTATAACATTTTAAATATCATTTAGATACATTCTACCATTCTCTGTATTTTTAGTTGATGTGTTTAAAAATAGTTTCTCCTGTCTTTGGCAGTGAAGGAAAGTTCTAGTTAAAAGGCAGTGCTTGTGCATCGGACTTTGTCATTTTTCTTAATGGCTGTTTTGACAGGGTAAGAAAAATGTAAACCATGGGCATCTTTTTTTTAAAATGTAGGCTATGCTTTCCTCTGCCTCAATGTACAGATTTAGAATTTCATAAATGTAATATATTTTTCAAAATTCATTTAAAGCATAAAGCCATTTTCCTCATCTGTTCTTAACATTGTTAGTACATTGTGTTGGTTCTTGTTCATCATCCTTTCCCATTTGGCACCATTTTTTAAATTTCTATTTCTACAGTGTTGCATTGGAAACACACATTTAGTTGGAAGGTACGCTGTTTTGTAAATACAACCAGGTTTCTTCCTAAGTAAAAATCCAGGCAGTAAAGGCCTGCACTCACCAAAGAGCCAGCCTATGACCAGGACCTTGAACACGCTCAGGAATAACACACAGGCCCCATTAATGGCATAGTAGTCGAAGAGCTGGAACACATACATCCCCCCCTGTTGGACAGCAGGGGAAATGACAAGGGTAGATATGGCAAAATACAGTTGGGAAGTGAGATATGGAAATGTGGTTATGATCAGATTGATCCAAGTTTGAATTCTCTCATATGGCCTGTAGCCTTGAACGAGACAGTAAACCTGAATTAGTTCTATCAACATGCGGGGTTGTAAATTGGTGGTAATTAAAATGTTATCTGTGTAATCTGTGTAGGCCAAAGGAGCCTGTGATAAGAATATCCTCTGGGTAAACTGATAAAATATATTGAACTTTCTCTCCCCAGCTTCCTTCTCACCTCTGTGACCATCACCAGCTGCAAAATGAAGCTGGTGAGGCAGAAGAGCAGGAGGAAGATCTCTCTGCGCCCGGCCCTACGCAGTACCCTGGGAAACATGTCCGTCACCGACGTCATCACCACCTCCATTATCACAAACTGACCGACAGATAGACAGATACCCCAAGGTTCACCAGAGAGGCAGGGAGGGAAAGGGAAGAAAATATGGAATGAAAAAGAAAGGAAGGGAGAGAGAAATATGATTGATACACAGTAATGTTTAATTAGTGTGTTCCTGCTTGTGAGAAACTATCCACAAATACATCTTTATTAGCTATGAAATGTTGTCCAGTAAGCTCAATATGTAATCTTGTTGTGCTTTCCAATGACCCAGCATCATGCCTTGCTAGCTCAGTACAGCTTTACTTCATGTTAAGCATGAACCAAACCAGAAGAGTCTAGAAGTGTGTAAGGACTGCAGCCAGTTGTAGTGCTGGCAGTTTCACAGACTGAGCAGCCAGGAATGGTGAGCTGCAGCCAGGTGACTGATTACCTGTGAGTCCAGGCCCAGCAGGATGATCATAATGAAGAAGCAGGTGGCCCACAGCTGAGGTAGGGGCATCATTGCTACTGCTTGGGGGTACGCAATGAATGCCAGACCAGGTCCTGGGAGCAGGGAGCAGGGAGCAGGGGAGAACATGGAGGTGATGGGAAGGAAAGACAGGAGGAGAGTGAAGGAGACAGAGAATGAATGGGAGAAAAATAAATGATCCAATAGTGCTTACTCTTCCTCCCCTTCCCTCCCAGGTCAGATTCCCTCTTTTTACATGTACACATTTTGCATATCCAGAGTACCATACAAATTGCCATTTTACATATCGTCTGTTAATACAGCTGGACATATTTTGCAGCAGTAATTTTGGTTAAGTACCCTGCACAAAGACAGCACCCTAGCTGGGAACTGAATCCATAACCTTTGAGTTACGTAATATTATTTCTCTCCCTTTCAAGTCAAACTCAAATGCTTAATTGTCATTATATACAGTAGACTTAATAATCACCAAACCAATAGGAGAGAGTTGAAATAACTAGTTTCCATTTAAAGTACACAATTGCGTGATTATTGGTCATCATCAAGCTTTGTACTATACTACTAAAAGAATACCTTACAGTATCTGTTTTGGCAGTACAGTGGAGTATACAATGGAGTTTTCCTGATTGCTAATTTATGGAAATCTAGGGAATATTTCTGAGAAATGTAGAGTTTTTATTATTTATTACATTCTTATGGCTTTATGTGTATATATGAGTATATATATATATATATATATATATATATATATATATATATTACACACGCCCATCAGCTGGAACCTTCTGAGTGAACTGAACACTGCACCTGAAAATCTTAAGCTTCTTTGAAATTTCTCACTGGGAATAACCTTCTTGCCAAAATGTTTGCTTGGCCCCACACATCTTATCCTAACTTATTTTTCTTCGCCAAATTTCTTGCAATTTTAGTCCATGTTTTACTTGCACCATAGGCTGAAGTTATTAGGCTACCTGGGTTTTTATGAAAACCTTAAGGTAGATAAGATTTCACTCAATTTAATTACCCCTCCACTTCCCTCCCAGCCTGCTATTTCCCACATTGCATAATGATTGGATAGACATCTAATAATTTAATTGTAATTAAAGCCAAGGGAGGCTATTTTAGGGAAAGTCGTGTCTAAGATTATTTTTGAGTAAAAGTCAACTTTTTGTGTTATTGAAGGTAGAATTTGGGGGGAAATTATCCTTTGGTTTGTTTTTCAATAAATGTGCATGTATTAACTGAATTCTTCTCTACCTAAAGTTAAAAAAAAAAAAACTATATATATATATATATATATATATATATATATATATATATATATATATTAATATATATAATACTGTGCAAAAGTCTTAGGCACCCTAGATTTTTAAATATAATATATAGTATGTATTTGGTCTTAGATGTTTATTTTTTGTGTTCTGCATTAGTGTATCAGTAGAAAACACCAAATTTGAGATTTCCAAACATGAATTCTCCAAAAAATGAAATGTTACACATACATTTTTGTATTTTGTTAAATAAAGTAATATTTTAAGTAATAGACTACTTTTCAGATAAAAACTTGATCAAGGATCTCTGGGATTCCCTGGAGAGCCAGAAGCAAGCAAAATAGCCAAAATCTTCAGAAGAACTGTGGCAAGTTCACCAAAATGCTTGGAACAACCTACCAGCCGATTTTCTCATAAAACTGCCAGACAGTGTACCTAAGAGAAGGTTGTCACACCAAACATTGATTTTATTTAGTTTTTAACTATTTACTGCTCTTTATATTATTTTTTCGATATTTATAACCTTTCATTTCATTATTTTTGAAAGCATCTTAGCTGTACAGCATTTTTTTTACAGGTGCCTAAGACATTTGCACAGTACTGTATATATATATGTGTGTGTGTGTGTGTGTACACAAACACGTGCAGTTCAACAAGCGTCCTGTTTGGCCAGTAGGGGTCACCCAAAAGCAATGAAACACAGATCGCTATCTAATTGAACCCTCTCATACCCTAAGCGAAGCAGGCACCAATTGTGCGTCATCCTGTTGAGCTACCTGCCACAGTGAGCACTGGCACGGTCTGGATTGTATCCAAGGCGGTGATGCTCATCCACGCACCACATTGTGGTTCTTTAATTAAATGAATCATCCAGCAGCTCGATAGTTATGTTTTTGTCACATCTTCATTATTTGTCTTGGCATACTGTACAAAGAGCTTCAGTACCTGATTCCGCCACTTCCTCAATGGCGACGCCCTGCTCATGTGCCATGAACCCCAGCACAGAAAAGACCGCGAATCCCGCCACTACACTGGTCCCGCTGTTCAGCAGGCACAGCCACAAACAGTCCCTGCAGAAACACCACCAGGGGGGTAAAATAATTCTCTGGCCTGCTCTTGGTATAAATGTGGCTTTCTCAGTACTGCACTGTACAAAGAGTTGCATACTTATGTTTTTTGGTTGGACCGCAACAGCCCTACAAATGTGAATGTCTGTGACTAAGTGACTGAGTGATGCAGTTACACCATTGGTCGGCCGAGTTATGAAGTTACACCATTGGTCGGCCGGATGAAGTGCGTTAGGTCCAGCCATATACTAGGTTCTGACCAGGTGTTTCTCTGCATTTCTGCCCTAGTGCACTGTGGGCATGAAAGGGTCTTACTTGTAGCAGTTGTTGTTATAGGTGTTGTAGCTACCCAGCACAATCAGAGTACCCCCTCCAATACCGTAGGAGAAGAAGATCTGTGATACTGCTTCCATCCACACCTGCAGTGACATCACAAATCATGAATACATTGGGGGGTCTGGCATAAAAATTCATGTGTTTCCCAGTGGAATGAAATAAGGAAAGAGAAATTTTGCTGTGACAAGGTGATGGGGCACTGCCTGGAATATGCTGGCATAAGCTGATGTCACAGAGTTCTTACCTGTGGGTCTGCCAGGCGGGTGGGGTCAGGGTACAGGTAGAACAGCACCCCCTGCAGAGCTCCAGGTAGAGTTAGCCCTCGTATCAACAACACCAAAAGCATCAGGTATGGGAAAGTAGCTGTGAAATAAACCACCTGGTGTGAGAGGGAGAGAGAGAGTGAGGGCCTTTTAGTCATGTGAACACAGTTTATTTCAGATCCCTTGGCACTTATTTAACCCATTCTGAAAATAGTATGCTAAGAAAAAGGCCACATTTTTGGTGTAGAAAGATGAAAATTTGTATGAGTATCCAAAAGACATGTAAGTATATACAGTGAGCTCCATTATGTTTGGGACAAAGACATATTTTTTCTTGATTTGGTTCCACAATTCTGCATTTGTAATCAAACAATTCACATTCACAAGTACAGATTCGAAGATTTCATTGAAGGGTATTTTTATGCATGTTGGTTTCACCACATAGAAATTACTGCTCTACACATAGTGCCCCATTTTAGGGCACCATAATGTTTGGGACAAATGGCGTCACAGGTGTTTCCGATTAGTTAGGAGTGTTCAATTGCTTCCTTAGTGCAGATGTAAGAGAGCTTTTAGTATCTAGTCTTTGTTCTAGGCTTTTGATTGTCTTTAGAGTCTGTTATTGCTATCTGATGATACTATTTTTAGCTGTTACTCACAATGGACTATTTATTTTACTGTTTCTTGTGAAAATACCAATGGATCCATAGGTTCTGGAGATAGCAGGTTAATTTACTTTGGTACACTGAGATTCCAGATATGCACATGTAAGAAACAATTGAGAAAGGAACATCTGACCTTTTGGCTAAAACTATGATAACAGTAGCTCCACATCCATAATCTGTTTTCAGTTTCAACACTATTCTACTTCTGTGAATTTCTGACTATGGCTCTCCATCTGAATTTATGATGAGGATAACTTTAGTTTAGACTTTTTAATACTCCTGTGACACACTCAAGCACCCATTCTGTGTGTGTCTTTCCCTGAAAGAAACATTTTCTCCCTCCCTCCCTCACCCTCTCTCTCTCATGCACACACACAAAGGGGATACATGTGTGTGAGAAAGTACAGAGCAGAGTCAGACACAAACAAACATCTCAGAATTCAGGTGCAGGTGTGTGTAAGGTCAGTGGGAGGGAAGAGACTCAAATCATGGATTAGGGCTTTTCATCTACAGATGAACTGTTCCGCATAACTTAATTGTGTTTATGTGCTTTTAGTTGTTGTGATGTACAATTTCACAAGTCAAAAGTTTTCAGGTTAAGAACACATTTAGAAATAGTAAAAAGGGAATCAAAGAAAACAGGAAGACGTTTGTTGCATCAAAATGTCAGCATGGTTTACGTGTCCCTGTTGGACTGAGCACACGCCACTCAGTGTTGAGCGTTCCAGTCTATTACACAGTCAGTCTCACTCTTTGTAGAGGCAGCCCAGGTAAGGACATTCTGTGCTTATCTCTCTCAGTAGCTCTGGGACAGACCTTGCCTGTAGACTTCACCCCCTTCCAGATGCAGAAGTAGCAGATGACCCACATGATGATGAGGCACAGAAGCACCTCCCACCTCACACTGCCCACCTCCTCAATTCCCCCCGAGATCGCCAGCACACGTCTCCTGGGGGTGGGGGGGGGGGAGGGGGGCGGGGGGGGGGGGGGGCAGGGAAAGAAAAATAGAATAATGAGGGGAGGAAAGGGAGGTAAGTAGAGAAACAGAAATATGAATTTTCACAAAAAAGGCCCTGCCAGTTAATTTAAATTTGTTCCCATGTAAGAGCCATAATGCTTTGCATACCCCTCATATCCTGGCCCTACCATGTACACAAATATTGAACATTTTCTCTTCTTATTATTCAGTGTTTCATTGGCATAAATGAAAAAAGGTTAAACTAGGCCAATGTGCTCCATCTCCAGATACAGTACATCTGTAAACTAGGTAAATATATCACCTGATGTGTTAACAGACTCTTATCCAGAGCAACTTACACGTTTTACATACATTCATACAGCTCGATATTGGCATAAGTAATTAAAGCTAAGTAGATTATGTTAAGATTTGAAAACCACAACCTCTGAGTTTCCTAGTTCACGAACCCTGAGTTCTGTACGAGGTGCAATCCTATAGAACTCAGCCTGCGAACTTACTCCCAAAACTCAGTAGCTGCAGAGGATGAGTAGTTGGGCTGTTGGGTCCAGTTTGTGGTGAGGTTTCGGTTGGAAAATTCCACACAGTGATCTGAAACAGAGAGTAGCCTTTCCTACATCATCGAAACAGACTCATTGGATATTGCAGCTGAGCTGCAGGCCAAATTCGTTATTCTGTTATTGTTTAGTCTGGTTTGCTGATATGCAGACAGCTGTTAATAAACCAGCTCTGTATTATGAAAAGATTACAAGTGTTAATACATATGAAAATATATATTTAATATTGACATATTACAAGTGTTAAGGATACATTTTGAAAGCATTGCAAAACAAATAAACTGAATTCTGAAATACATTCCATGAAGCAGGCATAAGATCACATATGAATGTTGCAACCTGAAATACCTGGCATACCTGGCACACGTACTGGCATGCAGAAGCATACCAGTAATAAGTTCTTCATGCTTGATTGATCTGAATTTGCCGTTCAATTTTCTGAAAGAGGGGGACTGCGGTACCCAAAGGAAATGGGGGTTCTTACCCTACCCAGTATAACTTCAAGACAGCTTTGTACCTGTATGCACCATGGATTGTAAGAGGAGCAAATGTCACCTGTATTTCAGGTGTTCTTACAGTCAGCCCAGTGTAGCTTAGAGACAGGCTCTGTACCTGTGTCCTCCTGTATGGACTGCAGGTGGAGTTATACCACTTACATTAATTTCAGATCTTACCTGAGTTCCAGGTGTTGGAGCAGCTGGCCCAGGGCAGCTGTAAGCTGAAGGAGAAGAAGAGGTAGAAGAGAGCCCAGGCCAGGATGATGATATAACACATGCAGCCGTAAAACAGGACCAGCTGGCTCGCATAGCCAATCCCTGAGACACACATATACACATAGGCACACAGACTGAATTAGTGGCTGACAATGTCAATCGTTAGTCTGAACAGCTACAGCGTGAAAGTATGGGTTATGAACATGCCTGCTGTGGTTCCTCTTAGTATTTGTATTCTTGATGATGACACTGATGCCTTCTGCTTTGAGAGACACTCTGGATTACAGTCTGAGAACTGCGTGTAATATATTGTGACTATTTCTTCCTGTGCGATTGCCCAATTTTCCCTGTAAAAATTAAGTCCACCTCTTAGCCTCACAGAGCTAGATTCTGGTGTAGAAGTACAATACTGCAGCTGCAGTAATTATAGATTAATTTTCCTGGTGACCTTTGATTTGGGAGAATATTCAAACCCCCTCCTGTGCCGTGATTGAGTGCTGACCAGCAGTACTGTAACCCTACTGCTGATTATCCATTAGCTCCCAGTGTATTCACTGACCCCAGCCCACATCTCCACGCCTTGGCTCAGGAGATTTAATATATTTGACATTACATCCGATTATGAGCTGCCCTGCAAGGCTGTTGGGCGCACAGAAACAGAAACTGGCCTGACCATAATGCTGATCCACACAGCAGAACAGGACCTTAATAGGGTGAGCCGCCAGGCAGCTTAGAGTCACACTAACCATTCCCCGCCAATAGCAACAGTGCACCTCTGCAGTTTTTGCATTTTTTATGTCTATAGAAGTTTGGGGATTCAAAGGTATAAACAACTGAACTGATTCCTGGGCTGCATGGGGAGATTTGTACATGGATTGAGAGGCAGTCGCTTGGGCCAGGCCACAAAGTTTCCCCTCTGTTTATTTTTTAATCTCACCCTCAGCCAATGGGCACAGCTTCCTCCAGCATGTGATGGCCCCCTCCTGGGTGTACTGTCCCATGACAATATCCAGCAGGAACAGGGGTATCCCACAGGTCAACGCAAAGAACAA
Organism: Anguilla anguilla; assembly: GCF_013347855.1. Lineage (NCBI taxonomy): Eukaryota > Metazoa > Chordata > Actinopteri > Anguilliformes > Anguillidae > Anguilla > Anguilla anguilla. The sequence continues at coordinate 26,331,077 of NC_049212.1, forward strand.
ATATGGCACAAGGAACGCTCCTGCAGACACACACACACACAACGGAAACACTTGAGATAAATCACCAGCCTCGTGACTGTTATGTGAACAAAACCAGAGATATTTAGTTCCAGGCAACCAGTAGTCTATGATTATGGCAGGGTCCAAATCAGCACACTTGCCTACCATTGAGTATACTAGCTGAGTACACAGGATGAGTGAAGGTGCACAAATGAGTGCAGTAGGCAAAATTTTCTCTTTCTTTGCACTGTACATGAAATCCCAGGATGATGTACTTATTTCCAGGGTTTCGCTGAGTGTATTTGGGAGCATACTATCTAGAAAGTAAACAACCATTTTGATCCCATGAATAATACATGCAGCTTCACTTTAGAAAAGAGGTGCAGCTTCACTGACAACAACAACACATGAGCATGACGTGCAAGGGCAGAACGTCTTATGACACTTCCACAGTACGGTTGGAAAATAGTATGGATGATATTATATACAGAGTCATCTGAAGGCTGAATTTGACAGGCTTTGTGACTCTGCTTGGGAGGTTCCCATAATGCACTCCTATCTGCCATGTAACATGTACATACACAGAAAGCGCAGTGAACACTGCACCATCTAGAAACAAGAACTATGTAAATCAATGCTCATTTTCAAGTTATAGGTACGTTTAACATGTGAATCAAACCAATAGATAATATTAAGTCTTATAAAACTCACACAGTCTTACTCGTGTTTACTCAAACTCATTGACACACTGATACTTATTCATACTCACGGTCACACTTTGGAGCACTCACACTCCTACTTGCTCTTACTAGGACTCATATGCTTACACTCATACACTCACTCACTCTTACACTCACTCACATTCATACTCACAGTCAGACTCATACTCACACTTATACATTCACTCACTCTTACACACACACATACTCTCACACTATTTCACTCATTCACTCACACTCATACACATACATTAACATTCACTCGTGCACTTATTCACACTTACACTCATACACTCTCTCATACTCACTCATGCATTACTCACCGCCGCCGTTCTTGTAGCAGAGGTATGGGAACCTCCACACATTTCCCAGCCCCACTATGTTCCCCGCCACCGCCAGGAGGAACTCCACCTTACGCCCCCACTGGCCCCTCTCCTCCAATGGCCTTTCCGTTGTCTCCCTCTCCTTCTTCATCTGTTCTTCCCCTGGGATCTCCCACTCTCACTGTGTCCCTCTCTAGCGCTGTCTGTTCCTCACTCTCTGACTGTCTTCCTTTGTCTGGACAATGCAAGCTGGGAACAGTCTGATGTTTTACACGCTAGTCCAGCAACACCTTTTCACATATGTACACTTTATGAACTTCATGATGTGGACGTCACCGCTTGCTTCTATTGCTGAAGTTGCAGAAACCAATATGGCGTCTTGTCCACCACACCTCTCAAATTTCCCATAGGCAATAATGGAGAAACACATGCCTTTTTCTGCCAAATGAATAGTCTACAGTTATATTTTCAACCCAGTTATACCCATAAGAATCAATGTACTATATTACTAGACACGATTCAATAACAAAGTTATAGTTCCATTTTTTTACTCAACGGAGAGTTCAACACAAGACTCTACTTTGTTGTATTGAACATGTGATGATGGCTAACTGATGGATGGACTACAAAGAGCCTCATGAAGAGGTTGAACAAAATGTAATTACGACACCACATGAAGTAGTTGGAGCTAGCAGTGATTCGAGACCGCAGTGTATTGTTCCGAATATCATTTATATTGTGACATCTGACATCCAACATTTCATCCAAAATATTGAGCATTAATATGGAGTTGGTCCACACTTTGCTGCTATCAGCAGTGTAGGAGTGAATTTGACATTGGGAAGGGGGGGACACATTTGCTCCCCAGCCCCTACCCCTGCCTGCCCCCACAATAATTATTATAGTAAGTGGAAAAGTTCATTGGTTCCACCAGAGCCAGCTATGGGTATTAAAGATATAGACACATGCTAGCATCCTTCATTCTCACCTGCAAGAGCTGCCTTTTTTATCTCTTTATCTATGTATATGAGATATGAGAACTACTTCACAGTCATTTTCCTGGTTGGCTATTCATCATTTTTAGGCATTCCCCTAATCAGAGTCATATGTTGGGTCATACACAGATGTAGTTATTGCCACACCGCCAATAGGCCTACTGGTATTTTGTAATTGCAGTTTAAAAATGAATAAAACATATATATATTTAAAATAAAAAGTGCATCAGTAGAGTTGATTTTATTAAATGAATATAAGCGCAATGTATTCAAATGATGCTCATTACCATCAGGTACAGCCAGTTCTCCTCAGCTGCCTGTAGGTCAGTAAAGAAATCTTTTTTATGTGCATCGCAAAATTGTGACAAGACCAGACACACACAGTTTACTCAGGTTGAATAGCTATAATGATTTTTTCAAATAAAATGTTATGCCCAAACAAATGAATGCAAATACATTGTCTAATTAACTATATTTATTTAATCAACAAAGTTTTTGAATAAAAGTAATTCATGTTTTATTATGATCTTTAATGTTTTTATTGTCTTCAAAAAAGTAAAGCTGCTTCGTGACAGTAACGTTCACACTGCAGCTGGGCATTGCTGTATGCACACGTGAAGCAGAGCTCACTCATGGAAAAGTTGGGACTCACTGCCTCAACTGATGTGTTGTCACAAACACACTCTATGTAAGTTAACAAGGTAGTTTATAGTCGTGGCATTTACTGGAGGAAGGGCATGAAATGTGGCAAAAATGTGACGAAAATACCTGCTTTTCCTCGACTAAAATAAATATGATTTTAGTCATTTCTGTCCTGACTAAAAATAATGAAGACATTATTAAAACAATATGACTAAAACTTAAATGTATTTTAGCCAAAATATTTAGACTATGACCATTACTAAACCAAAAACTGTTGGCAAAACCAATACTAGACAGCGAGCGACCATTTCAAACATGTTTTTTTGTAAATGCCTGAGAACTCATTTTCAAGGAGAGCTGCAAATGCTGAAATCTGTAAAGAGACAGTGGGAAGAAGAGAGTCCCTTTCACCCAGACGTGGAGCTTACCTGGTGGAGGAGAAGGGCACAGGACTCCAGAAAAGCTGTGGGGGTGGAAGTGGAGCCTTTCCTCTGGCCACACGCTCTCTGCACCGGCAGCGAAGGTGTATGTATATGTTGAGGTGTGTCCTTAGAGGAGTAGCAGTAGAAGTTTTCACACAAGCCATGTTGCACCTGACACACACACACACACACACACACACACACACAGTGCGCTCCAGAATTATTGGCACCCTTGATAAATATGCACAAAAAATGCTAAACTATAAAAATAATACAGTGTATGACATAAGCTTTATTTTCCAACATGTGTAAACTAGTGTGCTTGATTAATGATTCTTTGGAATCAACCAAAGTCTTTCCCCAAGAAACAAGTTCCACAATTATTGGCACCCCTGGTTTGTGAAAACACCCCAGGCAAAGACGACAGCCTTTTCCTATACTTTGTGAAAAGGTTAGAGAACACATTTGGAGGGATTTTTGACATTGCTCCATGTAGAACTTTTCAGAATCATTGATATCTTTGGGTATGTGCTTATGGCTCTTCAGTTCAGACCACAGGTTTTTGATGGAATTTAAGTCTGGAGACTGAGATGACAATTGGAAAACATGGATGTTGATTTCACTTAAGCATTTCTGTTTGCCAATTTCATTTTGTTTGATTTTAATTACAATTGTTAGGGGTGCCAATAATTATGGCACCTATGGTTTTCAGAGAAATTTAGATTACTTAATAAAAAAACATTGAAGCATGAGAGTAAATGTATTGAAATAAAAGTACATAGTTTTCCCGTATGTTTGAATATAACAGATTATTATCTGCGTCATTTATTACATGCAGCCTTTTTTTCATTTTTATTAAGGGTGCCAATAATTCTGGAGCCCACTGTAAACACTCTTTCCTCCATTCACCCATCCCTACCTCCCACATACATTTAGTGCAGTGGTGTTAACCCCACAAAGCCCTTTCATACAGAACTATCTATCCTCGTTTGCAACACTCTCTACTGAGTTCCAGTCTGCCTCTGGAAGCAACGTCAGCTCAAGAACTGTTTGTAAGAACCTTCATGAAATGGGTTTCCATGGCTAAGCAGTTGCATTTAAGCCTAAGATCACCATGTGCAATACCAAGTGTCAGCTACAGTGGTGCAAAGCACACTGCCATTGAACTTTTGAGCAGTGAAAACGCGTTCCCCGGAGTGATGAATCACGCTTCACTATCTGGCAGTCTGACGAAGAATCTGAGTTTAGTGAATGCCAAAACGCTACCTGCCTGAATACATAGAGCCAACTGTAAAATTAGGTGGTAGAGTAATAATGGTTTGGGGCTGTTTTTCATGGTTTGGGCTAGAGCCTTTAGTTGCAGGGAAATCTTAATGCTACAGCATACAATAACATTCTAGATATGGAAATGGAGGGATGTGAGCTAGTCAAGAGACGAAATAAAATGCAAATTGTGTGCTAACTTACTGACACATGAAGACATATCACAACACCTTTTGCGGAAAATCCAAATTACATTACAGGCATTTAGCAGACGCTCTTATCCAGAGCAACTTACACAACTTTTTACATAGCACTTTACATTGTATCCATTTATACAGCTGGATATATACTGAAGCAATGCAGGTTAAGTACCTTGCTCAAGGGTACAACGGCAGTGTCCTTACCCAGGAATCGAACCTGCAACCTTTCGGTTACAAGCGCAGTTCCTTACCCACTGTGCCACACTCCGTCCTAATATAGTATGCGCTAAGGAATGTGTATTGATTTAAACAACTAATTCTGTTTAAATATATTTAGTTATTGATCCAATCATCTGTTTTTCTAAGAGATTTTTTTCTTATGCAAAGCAAGCGTTGTGGAATGTGGAGAGTGTCAGCGCACCCAAAGATTGTTGTGCATATGACAGATTGTTATGTAAACACGGCACAATTATCAGTTGCTGTCTCTAAAACAGTGGCCTTATGATGCACGATAACTGACTCTTAAACTAGGTCATAAGTAACTAGCCATCTGCACAACCACTTTCTGTCAGTACGGCAAAAGAACACGCCCTTATCCTTGAACATATAAAACAGTGAAATTTGGGGGGACGGGTTTATAGCACTTTGGCAGAGAGGGGGAATCCATGTCTAGGATTCCGCTCAGATTGTTTATTGTGGATCCATAATAGATTCTGTTGAACTTTGGAACGGCTTCCTCTTGATTTCACAAAGTTGGAATTCACGACTCCTCAGAAAGAACTTGGAACTCAAGGGATTTTATCTCCCACAGTACCTATATGAAGAAAAATATATTTTCAACGTACGAAAATTCTAAGTTACTCACACATACAAAGCACTGTCTATAAGTCATTAAAACTTTCACAATCTAGGCCTGCCACAAAAAGTGCTGATATCAAAATTAGACTAAGTTACAAGAAACAATAGTGGCTCACACAAATAAAAAATGCCGTATTTCCAAACAATGCTGCTACCCAGTGTTTCTTAAATTATATATAAGTAACTTGGCCCTGCGTTTTTTCATCTTACCATTTTACCAAAGAAATTACCACAAATTATTTAATTGAATAGTTTAAACAATATGTTTATTGCAGAATGGTCATATAGGTTAAGTTTGACATGATCACAGACTATTGTACAAAGAAAGTTCATTACGCATGACCAAGATGAATTTGCTTATTGAAAGATATATAAAACAGATGGCACTGGTGGAAATAGCATGTATTGCTTGATGCTTAATGAGTGTTAACATTGCAATTAGTTGTTCTTTATCGCCGTCATTTTTTAAAATTATTGTTCGTGCTTTTAAAGAAGGTAGACCAGTAAGCATAAGCCTGAATATAGATGAAATCCAGGCATCTAAAGGGGTGTAAATATAATATAGGTTGATATTTTGACATAAAGGATTAGGTTAGTTCAATTCAACTGCAATTCAGCTCAGGTTTTAATTCCATATGGCCTGGCTATATGCTTTTGCAACCAGATCAAGCTGGTTTACCAAACATCTAGATGGTACAACATAATAAAGTGTATATGTTCAGTAAAAGACTTAGTTGATTGCAAATTCGCTAGATTTAGCTGAAATGTGAGTTTTGTAGTCAGCTAGGACATAGGCAGTCTATGTCAGGGTAAAACATGAGTGAATTAGTGGTCAACAGAACTAACCTAGTCCTTTTATGTCAAAACATCTGTCAACATTGATTTCCATCCCTTCATTAGATACCATATGTATTTCGTGTTTTGCTCACTGGAAGACAAATGATACTATGTGGAGTTCACACGTGAAATTGAATGGATTTCAGGAATATAAATGAGTTCCCACGAGGCTTAGGCAGTTGCAAATTAGTTTTAAAGTAACAGCCAATTATTAGTTAGCCAATTAGGTTGCGTAATAAGTTGTAGGTTTGCCTGAGGCTTCGGTGGGATGCGATCCAAGTCTTTTAAGTTGAATGTATCATAGGCAAGCGAGCATATGTCCATTTGTATGTATGTGATGTTTTTCTTGGCTGGTGTAGCTAAATGTCCAGAGGGGCGACGTATTGTTTGTGGAAAAAAGGAAGAAGGAAAAAACACAGTCCCCTAAGTTTGGGGCTTTATAGTGCAGTGAATTTTGTCTGTTGACATGAGGTCAGAAGGTACAGAAATGAATGTTAAGGGCTGAGAGTCTGTGGTCATTGTGGTTATTTCTGTAGGCAAACCTGAAAAGTGCCCAACTCTCAGTGCTGTATAGGGCATGCTGCCATATGCCGCTTGGTCCAGATGGATGTCCATGACTTCAAAGTGGCTTTAGTTTATTTAGCCATGTGAAAAAATAAAGAATTAAGTATGGTTGTGGCAGTGTTCGATTTAACCAGAGACATATGCTGCGTAAGTCTACACAGGTGTCGTTATTGCCACACCGCCAATAGGCCTACTGGTTGTAACTGCAATTTAAACATTAAATTTAAAAAAGTACATCAGCAGAGCTGATTTTATTAAATAAATATAAGCGAGTTATATTCAAATAATGCTCAGTACCATCAGGCATAGCCAGTTCTCCTCAGTTGCCAGTAAATGAGTAATAAAATAATTTTTGCATCGCAATATTGTGAAAAGACCACACACACTGTAATGATCTCAGTTCTAACACAAGAAGCATGACGTTTTGAATAAAACAAATTCATGCTTTATGTTTAATGTCCTTACTGTCTTCAAAAAAGTAAAACTGGTCTATGCGAGTGACGTTCACACTGCAGCTGCACATGACTATATACACATGTGACGCAGTGTTCACTCATGGAAAAAGGACATGCACTGTCACAACACCAAATGTTTGTATTGTTCGGCAAAAGTTAGCACGCAGTACAGCTGTTCCACTGTCTAGCTAGCTGGCTGAGGTGTAGTCAGTAAGACAGCTTTAGTTAGCTTGCCAACCCCAACTTACTGCATTGCAGCCTTGCTAGCTCATGTACCAGCTAGTTTGGGGAAAAGCTAGAAACAGGGAAATTCACTTATACGAGAGAGAGAGAGAGAGAGAGAGAGAGAGAGAGAGAGAGATGCCTTATATGTTGGAAAAGGAAGAGCAAAACTTAAGGAACCACAAACTATCATATTCTTTCAGTGACTCACTGATTTGAAGCTACCATATTGCTATGCTTTGGTGGTGGTGGGGGGGTGGGGGGGGGTCTTCGACCAATGTGTCCAAAGCATTAGTGTGGTGGGTGTGTTCTGTAGGGAGCCAGCAGTGCTGCAGATAGACCTTTCTCCAATGATGGGCAGCATGTTGCAACTCCACCCACACTGATATTGATGAAACCTCACTCTCCTAACACAAATGTCCTATATGTGTGTGTGTTGAGCCCACCCAACCTGTTCCACACCCTGCCCCCTGGTGCAAACTGATCCAGAGTAAGACTCAGAGAACTCTTAGTAAGATAAACATGAGTTTAATCAACTCTCATTAGACAGAAAGACATAAATTAATCATAAAAAGGTCATCATAAAATGGTCTCATAAAAGGTTGGAATTTGTGAGAAACACCAGACTGTTATATTGTAAATGCAGATCAGCAGGATGTGTGAGTGTTCACACAAAAGATCACAACTCTCTTTTATACAATAAAGTAAACAATTGGGTCATATGATGTAGAGGGAAGGCAGAGATGGCTCAGGGTCACAGATTATGGGCACACTTCTAAAACCTCTAAAACTAATTACAAGCCAACTACAGTAAATTGAACTGAATTAAACTGAACAGTGTAATTAAAACATGTGTAAATATAAATTACACATTAATTATAAAATAACTAGACACATATGTATAGAAAAAATGAATTTAATATAATATAATGATGAACATATTAATAAACATTATTTCTGATTTCTTCTGTAATTTTCAGTTTCACCAGCCCAGTCTACTGCATGACCATAACCTAGTTCTGGTGTGAATTACTTAGCCCAGTCAGAGAAATAAAATTAGTTTTCTTGAAACTTCATAGTTTTGATTGTATAACAACGATGGGACCTGTTAAAATACTTAACAAATCCCCAATGCCTTGTCAGAAAAATATGAATTAGTATAACCTTATGCTGTCACTAACTCTTCCATCTCTGTAGCAGAAATCACATTCTCTCGCTCAGCCATCTGCTTCCGGGTCAGGGGGAGGTCATCATCAGGGTGACACAGGTGAGACAAACGCTGTCAGCAGAAAAATAAAATAATGGAATGGTGGATCTTTGTGAGACAAGTGTTTCATACAATATACAGTCCTGTGAAAAACTATTTCCCCTTCCTGATTTCCTCCTTTATTAATCCTTTATTTGTCATACTGAATGGTTTCATATTTGTAGACAAAATGTAACATTAGACAATATTTAATTAAATTTTTTTTTCACCCATTTTCTCCCCATTTTAGTCGTTATACCAATTCCCCTTGTGTATCACGGTCCTGGTCGATGCGCTATCCTCTGTCGGTCTGGGGAGGGTGTAGACTACCACATGCCAGCCTCCAGTACATGTGGAGCTGCCAGCCGCTTCTTTACACCTGACAGTGAGGAGTTTCACAGGGAGAGCGTAACGCGTGCAGAAGTTCACGCTATCTCCCCCAGATCCCCTCCCAGCTGAACAGGCGCCCCGACCAACCAGTAGGAATCGCTAATGCAACGATCAGGACACATACCCTCACCGGCTTCCCACCTGCAAACACTGCCAATTGTGTTCGTAGGAATGTCTGAAAAAAAAATTTTCAGACACCCACATGACCAGTACATAAGACTAGTTTGCTACCTGGCTAGGATTAAGAATGGAAGCAAACTCTGTGGGTTCCTTCCTATTGCTTATATTCACCCCTTACTTCTCTTTTTTTATATTTTCCTTGCTCCTTAGCTCCACCAAAGGAAAATGCAAATAAGTGAAGCAATGATGAGCTACGAGGATGCAGGAGTTGAGGTAACGTGTATTACGCAAATGGAACATGCTTGAAATGCCTGAATGCGGATGTGGAAGATGTGGAGAGGTGGATCCACAGTTGGATCACCTCACGTCAAGTTCCAATAAAGACTTCTGAAAAGGCTGCACTTGTGTTTTCCTCACTGAAGTCTCCTCCATGAGCTTCCTTGCTCCTCCAAGGAGCATTTAACAGATTGGTCTTTGATTTCCAGGTCATGCGAGGACCGAGGAGATGAGGACGTATAAAATAAAATTTTGGAATGAACCCAATTTTTCATTTTGGAATTTAAAAATAACATTTTTACAAGGACAGAGAGATTTATCTGCATCCACCTGCCTTGAATTGGACTCACTGTATATCTACTGATGTGTGGAAGTGTATTTGTATGTGTGTGTGTATGATTAGATAAAACACTGTAGGCCCTGGGTAAGGTACTGTGGGAAGAGAACTAGCTCCTAGAACAGCTGTGGAGACATGGGTTCTGGGCCTCACCTGTCTGAGAGTGCCAGTGCTGAGGGAGAGCTTGACCAGACTCCACCCTGGAATCAGTACAACAGAGGAGAGGGCCAGCAGCCAGCCCAGCACGTACGCCCAGTCTGGGTACACATACCAGCGGTTAAAGGTCAGGGGCTGGTAATCTACCACATAGAAGATGAAAGATCCCTATGGGAGAGGAGATAGAGTGTAAGGTTAATAAATGTAACACACATCAGACTGCTGTTGTGTCATGGAAGTAGAATTACCATGAAACTGTCTTTAAAGCAGGGTTCGATTGCTAAAATTGGTCACATTATGCAGTCAACAAAAAAAAAACTGTTCATCAAGCGCTTCATGAAATAGGTTTCCATGGCCAAGCAGCCATGCACAAGCCTAAGATCACCATGTGGAAAAAAGCGTTGGCTGGATTGATGTAAAGCGCACCGCTATTGGACTCTGGTGCAGTGTAAATGCGTACTCTGGAGTGATGAATCACGCTTCACTATCTAGCAGTCTGACGAACAAATCTCGGTTTGGCGGAATGCATAGTGCCAACTGTACTGGCCCGAATAGCGCAAACTGTAAAGTTGGGTGGAGTAGGAATAATAGTCTCTGTCTGTTTTTCCTGGTTTGGACTGGACCCCTTAGTTCCAGTGAAGGAAAATGTTAATACAATGACATTCTAGAGAACGGAGTGCTTCCCACAGTTTGGGGAAGGCCCTTTCCTTTTGCAGCATGACCCTGTGCACAAAGCAAGGTCCATAAAGAAATGGTTTGCTGAGTTTGGTGGGGAAGAACTTGATTGGCCTGCAGAGCCCTGACCTCTACCCCATCAAACACCTTTGGATTAATTGGAATGCTGACTGCAAGCTAGGCCTTACGCCCAACATCAGTGCCCAGCCTCACTAATGCTCTTGTGGCTGAATGGAAGGGAATCTTTGCAGCCATGTTCCAAAATCTAGTGGAAAGCTTTACTAGAAGAGAGGAGCCTGTTCTAGCAGCAAGGGGTCCAACTGCATATTAATTCCCCTGGTTTTGGAATGAGATGTTCAACAAACAGATATAGGGGTGATGTTGAGTTTTCACATATTTTTAGACATGTAGTGTATATATATATATTTTTTTTTAAAAACACGTTTTCAACGTACAAAAAGGCCAAGTTACTCACATATACAAAAAATTAATTATAAGTCATTAAAAAAAAACTTGCAGAACCTAGGCCTGCGATTAAAAGTATTGATATCAAAATGGGGCCAAGTTACAACAAACAATATTGGCTATCTTAGCTTACACAGACACAGCAGGGCACAATGCACAATCAGGCCACAGAGAGGGAAGGGTAAAACGAGACAACCAAAAACCAATAATTGAACAATTGAAAACAATAATACAATTAAACAGGGGGAGCAGGACACAAAACAGAAGTGCCGCCATCTGGCGGCCCAACAAGGAAAGACAGACGGAAACGCAGAACAATTTTATTTTACAAAATATGACAATTTTACATTGAAAAATTAATTATACTTATTTTACTTATTTGGCTAAACTTCATCTGACTGAGAAACATATGGTATATTAATGGGGAAAACATATGAGCATGGGTTTGTAAGATTCAATATTTATTTAATATGAATTTATATATTTTAATATTAATTATAAATATTTGTAATTTTCATTTCTGTTTATCTATTCAATCCACCACCATTCTGTAGTGTAAATTATTGTATGTTTCTTGGTATAAATATCTGTTTGTAAATGTGTATGCTATATCTATTTATCTATGTACAGTATGTATACATAATATTTATCTATCCATTATGTATACCTGCTTACCCTGAGCAGGGTCACGGGGGGTGCTGGAGCCTATCCCAGCGTGCATTGGGCGAGAGGCAGGAATACACTGTGGACAGGCCACAAATCTATCGCAGGGCACACATTCACTCACACACTCATACCTATGGGCAATTTAGAGTCTCCAGTGAGCCTATCTGCATGTCTTTGGACTGTGGGAGGAAACTGGAGTACCCGGAGGAAACCCACATGGATACAAGGAGAACATGCAAACTCCACAAAGAAAGGCCCCAAGCCGAGATTCGAACTCACAACCTTCTTGCTGTGAAGCGACGCACTGTCCCACTGGACCACCGTGCTGCCCACATACCATTTCTGGAGTTTCATTTTTGTCAGCCTGTAAAGCATTCATTTGAATGATGTATTCTTTCATGAGGCAATTTTTGTTATCTGACACTGATGTGACACATAAATTTAGAATGACCACATTCTCTTCAGATGAAAAAACATGGGGCCAAGTTACATGAAATCATTTAGGAAACATTGGGTAGCATTGCTTTGGAATAGAGCTTGTATAATTTGTGTAAGCTAAGATAGTCAATATTGTTTGTTGTAACTTTGGAGAGGAGGAAGAGTGTTAATAACACATAAACTGCCATTGTAGCACAGATGCATAATTAACATGAAATTGTTAATGGAGCAGGTTATTTTTCAACAGTAAAAAAAAAATAAAAAAATTTTTTTTCCCAAAGCATTAATTGGCTGCTGACTGAAAGGAAAACAGAAAACCCTGCAGACTCCGAAGCTCTCCAGGACTGACATTTCTGATGCCTGGCCTAATGACCCTGAATCATTAGGTAAATCTAGTGATGGTTAGAATTGTACAGCAAACAATGTGAACCCCAGTCTTGCAACATGCCAAACTAAAATATATCCATAGGAAAATTCAATGACTTCCATTTCTCCCTCCTCACACTTTAAAGTACATAAATTATTTGCCCCCAGCATGAGTGTCTGGGTGTCCCACATTCAGACCAACAAAGTAGGCATTCAGTTTAGTGTCCAACAACTGTGGCTCCTCCAACCACGAAGCTTCTCCACCCTAGCTCCCCAGTGGTGGAACGAACTCCGCGTCCCTCTACGAACCATTCGGTCATTCGCCGTGGTCTGAAGACACATGTCTTCAGACTGTACCTGGACTAACTACCACTACTCTGCAGGGCACTCCCAATATAGAATCGCTCCTATCACTTGAATCTGACTAATTTGTTCCTGCAGCACTTTCAAGTATCTCCATCCAACACTTGCATTGCACTTGTAGCATCTTGACTTTGTAGCTCGTCAGCATGCCTCCTATTTTGACTTATAATAATTTTCTGACCTAGCCTACACTTACTATGTGAACTGGACTTAATGTGTTCATGGCTATGGATAACTGTTACGATGAGTATTGCACCTTATTGACAGGGTGGGCACGGTGGCATAGTGGTTAGCACTGTTGCCTCGAATCTGGGTCCGACCGGATCCTCTCTGCGTGGACTTTGCACATTCTCCCCGTGTTTGCGTGAGTTTACTCCGGGTACCCCGGACATGCATGTTAGGTGCGCTCCTGCAGTTGCCCATGACCAAGACACTGGCCTCAGAACTGGAGTTGGTCCCCAGGTGCTGCACTGTGGCTGCCCACTGCTCCTAAGTAACTAGGATGGGTCAAATGCAGAGTACAAATTACCCCACAGGGTTCAACAAAAGTATATCTTATCTTATCTTATCTTATTTTATCTTATCTTATCTTATCTTATCTTATCTTATCTTATCTATCTTATCTTATCTTATCTTATCTTATCTTATCTTATCTTATCTTATCTTATCTTATCTTATCTTATCTTATCTTATCTTATCTATCTTATCTTATATCTTATCTTATTGGACTTGTGTTTTGTAGTTGTTCCAATAACCTTTGGTATGCACAATTTTACTTATCTATCCTCGCTACTGTATAACTAATAGAGGTATATTCTCTACATATGTATTGTAAGCACATCCAGAGACAGACCTGGTGCATCTTGAGGAATACTAATTGCGTTTAGGACCGGTTGGATCTCATTGGCGGCATTGTAAATGAGGGTCTCTCCCTCAATCCATTTGCGAGATTTAAATAAAAATTGAATGAATGAATGAATGTCTATTGCACACAAAATCTCCCAATATACAGAGGATTAGACTGATTTAGAAGCACAGATTACAACCCCCTTTAGACTGTAAAATTGTGACATCAAAATGTGTTACAAATGTGTTACAGAACTTAGCCCTTCTGGGGCAAGCTAGCTACACTAGAGTCTACAAAACACACACATGCACTTTATACACAACACTTACCAAGCTCCTTGGTGGCTATCTTACTTAAACCGTACTCTTACAGTTTGAATCTCTCTGGCATTCCCCTTACTTTCATTCAGCAGGTCATGAAGTAGGTATAATGTTTGAATAGCAAGACAGAACACTGGCTGCACGCTACTCAGCCTTACTTTTATTTTTCTTCCGTAAAACACCCTACCCTGATGCCTGTAATGCAGATGCTACGTGATTTATGACATTCAGTAATCACAAACAACATCACAAATTACAGGGAATGCTCATCACATTAGATTAATAGTGAATAATGAAATGATATAACTGAACCTAATATCTTACAAACTGATACGACAATGGGCTTCTTCTGTTGGGGCAGGACATCCAAAGCAGTTTTCCTCTGCAGTGAACATCTTACTTGTGACTCTACAGTCTATTAATGATGCTGAAGTTTGCAGTTTTATTAAATCCAAAATCCAACACGGTTCAGGTGTGCAAAGATGAGGTTTTACTTAAATAAGTGAGTAAGGCAGATGCTGGACATCCCACAATGGGGGAGAGTGAAACTCACCAGGGTCACCAGCGGTGTGATGTAGAGCCAGCAGAGCTTAAAGATGAGGCAGGGACGCTCCCCGGTCATGTCCTCAATCACATCGACCATTCGCTCCGCCCCTGCTCGAGGGACACACAGGAATGGCGGTGAGCATTGCAGTGTGTATAAAGTGAACCTCCACAGAGAACAAACCAAACTCAAAAAGCAGAGATTGCAAATCCTTCTCATTAGATTCCAGTTTCAAATTTGTTTTCTTTTTTGTTATTCACTTTTTTAAAGGCTGGCTCTCTGGCTAAAAGGTGTCCTTTTTTAAGGGGTGTTGATTGTTCTTGGTATTCAGGGGTGTTGGTTTCATGACCATTAATTTGCATTGTTTTGTCTGAATTCAATGGACCTATGTTTATTTCAAATCAAATCAGTCGTTGCTATAACATTTTAAATATCATTTAGATACATTCTACCATTCTCTGTATTTTTAGTTGATGTTTTTAATAGTTTCTCCTGTCTTTGGCAGTGAAGGAAAGTTCTAGTTAAAAGGCAGTGCTTGTTCATCAGACTTTGTCATTTTTCTTAATGGCTGTTTTGACAGGGTAAGAAAAATGTAAACATGGGCATCATTTTTTTTTAATGTAGGCTATGCTTTCCTCTGCCTCAATGTGCAGATTTAGAATTTCATAAATGTAATATATTTTTCAAAATTCATTTAAAGCACAAAGCCATTTTCCTCATCTGTTCTTAACATTGTTAGTACATTGTGTTGGTTCTTGTTCATCATCCTTTCCCATTTGGCACCATTTTTTGAATTTCTATTTCCACATTGCATTGGAAACACACATTTAGTTGGAAGGTACGCTGTTTTGTAAATACAACCAGGTTTCTTCCTAAGTAAAAATCCAGGCAGTAAAGGCCTGCACTCACCAAAGAGCCAGCCTATGGCCAGGACCTTGAACACGCACAGGAATAACACACAGGCCCCATTAATGGCATAGTAGTCGAAGAGCTGGAACACATACATCCCCCCCTGTTGGACAGCAGGGGAAATGACAAGGGTAGATATGGCAAAATACAGTTGGGAAGTGAGATATGGAAATGTGGTTATGATCAGATTTATCCAAGTTTGAATTCTTTCATATGGCCTGTAGCCTTGAACGAGACAGTAAACCTGAATTAGTTCTATCAACATGTGAGGTTGTAAATTGGTGGTAATTAAAATGTTATCTGTGTAATCTGTGTAGGCCAAAGGAGCCTGTGATAAGAATATCCTCTGGGTAAACTGATAAAATATATTGAACTTTCTCTCCCCAGCTTCCTTCTCACCTCTGTGACCATCACCAGCTGCAAGATGAAGCAGGTGAGGCAGAAGAGCAGGAGGAAGATCTCTCTGTGCCCAGCCCTACGCAGTACCCTGGGAAACATGTCCGTCACCGACGTCATCACCACCTCCATCATCACAAACTGACCGACAGATAGACAGATACCCCAAGGTTCACCAGAGAGGCAGGGAGGGAAAGGGAAGAAAAGAGGGAAAGAAAAAGAAAGGAAGGGAGAGAGAAATATGATTGATACACAGTAATGTTTAATTAGTGTGTTCCTGCTTGTGAGAAACTATCCACAAATACATCTTTATTAGCTATGAAATGTTGTCCAGTAAGCTCAATATGTAATCTTGTTGTGCTTTCCAATGACCCAGCATCATGCCTTGCTAGCTCAGTACAGCTTTACTTCATGTTAAGCATGAACCAAACCAGAAGAGTCTAGAAGTGTGTAAGGACTGCAGCCAGTTGTAGTGCTGGCAGTTTCACAGACTGAGCAGCCAGGAATGGTGAGCTGCAGCCAGGTGACTGATTACCTGTGAGTCCAGGCCCAGCAGGATGATCATAATGAAGAAGCAGGTGGCCCACAGCTGAGGTAGGGGCATCATTGCTACTGCTTGGGGGTACGCAATGAATGCCAGACCAGGTCCTGGGAGCAGGGAGCAGGGGAGAACATGGAGGTGATGGGAAGGAAAGACAGGAGGAGAGTGAAGGAGACAGAGAATGAATGGGAGAAAAATAAATGATCCAATAGTGCTTACTCTTCCTCTCCTTCCCTCCCAGGTCAGATTCCCTCTTTTTACATGTACACATTTTGCATATCCAGAGTACCATACAAATTGCCATTTTACATATCGTCTGTTAATACAGCTGGACATATTTTGCAGCAGTAATTTTGGTTAAGTACCCTGCACAAAGACAGCACCCTAGCTGGGAACTGAATCCATAACCTTTGAGTTACGTAATATTATTTCTCTCCCTTTCAAGTAAAACTCAAATGCTTAATTGTCATTATATACAGTAGACTTAATAATCACCAAACCAATAGGAGAGAGTTGAAATAACTAGTTTACATTTAAAGTACACGATTGCGTGATTATTGGTCATCATCAAGCTTTGTACTATACTACTAAAAGAATACCTTACAGTATCTGTTTTGGCAGTACAGTGGAGTTTTCCTGATTGCTAATTTATGGAAATCGAGGGAATATTTCTGAGAAATGTAGAGTTTTTATTATTTGTTACATTCTTATGGCTGTGTATATATGAGTATATATATATATATATATATATATATATATATATATATATATATATATATATATATATATATATTACACACGCCCATCAGCTGAAACCTTCAGAGTGAACTGAACACTGCACCTGAAAATCTTAAGCTTCTTTGAAATTTCTCACTGGGAATAACCTTCTTGCCACAATGTTTGCTTGGCCCCACACATCTTATCCTAACTTCTTTTTCTTCGCCAAATTTCTTGCAATTTTAGTCCATGTTTTACTTGCACCATAGGCTGAAATTATTAGGCTACCTGGGGTTTTTTTGGACAACCTTAAGGCAGATAAGATTTCACTCAATTTAATTACCCCTCCACTTCCCTCCCAGCTTGCTACTTCCCACATTGCAAAATTATTGGATAGACATCCAATAATTTAATTGTAATTAAAGCCAAGGGAGGCTATTTTAGGGAAAGTCGTGTCTAAGATTATTTTTGAGTAAAAGTCAACTTTTTGTGTTATTGTAGGTAGAATTTGGGGGGAAATTATCCTTTGGTTTGTTTTTCAATAAATGTGCATGTATTAACTGAATTCTTCTCTACCTAAGGTTAAAAAAAACAAACAAAAAAAACTATATATATATATATATATATGTATTAACATATATAGTACTGTGCAAAAGTCTTAGGCACCCTAGATTTTTAAATATAATATATAGTATGTATTTGGTCTTAGATGTTTATTTTTTGTTTTCTGCATTAGTGTATCAGTAGAAAACACCAAATTTGAGATTTCCAAACATGAATTCTCCAAAAAATGAAATGTTACACATACATTTTTGTATTTTGTTAAATAAAGTAATATTTTAAGTAATAGACTACTTTTCAGATAAAAACTTGATCAAGGATCTCTGGGATTCCCTGGAGAGCCAGAAGCAAGCAACATAGCCAAAATCTGCAGAAGAACTGTGGCAAGTTCACCAAAATGCTTGGAACAACCTACCAGCCGATTTTCTTATAAAACTGCCAGACAGTGAACGAAGAGAATTGATGTAGTCTTAAAGGTGAAGGGTGGTCACACCAAACATTGATTTTATTTAGTTTTTAACTATTTACTGCTCTTTATATTATTTTTTCGATATTTATAACCTTTCATTTCATTATTTTTGAAAGCATCTTAGCTGTACAGCATTTTTTTTTACAGGTGCCTAAGACTTTTGCACAGCACTGTATATATATATATATATATATGTGTGTGTGTGTGTGTGTGTGTACACAAACACGTGCAGTTCAACAAGCGTCCTGTTTGGCCAGTAGGGGTCACCCAAAAGCAGTGAAACACAGATCGCTATCTAATTGAACCCTCTCATACCCTAAGCGAAGCAGGCATCAATTGTGCGTCATCCTGTTGAGCTACCTGCCACAGTGAGCACTGGCACGGTCTGGATTGTATCCAAGGCGGTGATGCTCATCCACGCACCACATTGTGGTTCCTTAATTAAATGAACCATCCAGCAGCTCGATAGTTATATTTTTGTCACATCTTCATTATTTGTCTTGGCATACTGTACAAAGAGCTTCAGTACCTGATTCAGCAACTTCCTCAATGGAGACGCCCTGCTCATGTGCCATGAACCCCAGCACAGAAAAGACCGCGAATCCCGCCACTACACTGGTCCCGCTGTTCAGCAGGCACAGCCACAAACAGTCCCTGCAGAAACACCACCAGGGGGGTAAAATAATCCTCTGGCCTGCTCTTGTTTTTGCATTTATTTTATTTCAAGGTGAAAAAGTGTTTGCTGTTATGTGGCTTCCAGGTGTAGGTGTCTCTGTATTGCACTAGACAAAGGTATAAATGTGGCTTTCTCAGTACTGCACTGTACAAAGAGTTGCATACTTATGTTTTTTGGCTGGACCGCAACAGCGGGGCCATCCCTACAAACGTGAATGTCTGTGACTGAGTGACTGAGTGATGCAGTTACACCATTTGTCGGCCGAGTTGTGAAGTTACACCATTGGTCGGCCGGATGAAGTGCGTTAGGTCCAGCCATATACTAGGTTCTGACCAGGTGTTTCTCTGCATTTCTGCCCTAGTGCACTGTGGGCATGAAAGGGTCTTACTTGTAGCAGTTGTTGTTATAGGTGTTGTAGCTACCCAGCACAATCAGAGTACCCCCTCCAATACCGTAGGAGAAGAAGATCTGTGATACTGCTTCCATCCACACCTGCAGTGACATCACAAATCATGAATACATTGGGGGGTCTGGCTTAAAAATTCATGTGTTTCCCAGTGGAATGAAATAAGGAAAGAGAAATTTTGCTGTGACAAGGTGATGGGGCACTGCCTGGAATATGCTGGCATAAGCTGATGTCACAGAGTTCTTACCTGTGGGTCTGCCAGGCGGGTGGGGTCAGGGTACAGGTAGAACAGCACCCCCTGCAGAGCTCCAGGTAGAGTTAGCCCTCGTATCAACAACACCAAAAGCATCAGGTATGGGAAAGTAGCAGTGAAATAAACCACCTGGTGTGAGAGGGAGAGAGAGAGTGAGGGCCTTTTAGTCATGTGAACACAGTTTATTTCAGATCCCTTGGCACTTATTTAACCCATTCTGAAAATAGTATGTTAAGAAAAATGGCCACATTTTTGGTGTAGAATGATGAAAATTTGTATGAGTATCCAAAAGACATGTAATTATATACAGTGAGCTCCATTATGTTTCGGACAAAGACATATTTTTTCTTGATTTGGTTCTTTACTCCACAATTCTGCATTTGTAATCAAACAATTCACAGATTCTAAGATTTCATTGAAGGGTATTTTTATGCATGTTGGTTTCACCACATAGAAATTACTGCTCTACACATAGTGCCCCATTTTAGGGCACCATAATGTTTGGGACAAATGGCGTCACAGGTGTTTCTGATTAACCAGGAGTGTTCAATTGCTTCCTTAGTGCAGATGTAAGAGAGCTTTCAGTATCTAGTCTTGGTTCTAGGCTTTTGATTGTCTTTAGAGTCTATTATTGCTATCTGATGATACTATTTTAGCTGTTATTCAGAATGGACTATTTATTTTACTGTTTCTTGTAAAAATACCAATGGATCCATAGGTTCTGGAGATAGCAGGTTAATTTACTTTGGTACACTGAGATTCCAGATATGCACATGTAAGAAACAATTGAGAAAGGAACATCTGACCTTTTGGCTAAAATTATGATAACAGTAGCTCCACATCCATAATCTGTTGTCAGTTTCAACACTATTCTACTTCTGTGGATTTCTGACTATGATTCCATGGTTCTCTATCTGAATTTATGAGGAGAACTTTAGTTTTGACTTTTTAATACTCCTGTGACACACTCAAGCACCCATTCTGTGTGTGTCTTTCCCTGTAAGAAACATTTTCTCCCTCCCTCCCTCACCCTCTCTCTCTCATGCACACACACACAAAGGGGATACATGTGTGTGAGAAAGTACAGAGCAGAGTCAGGCACAAACAAACATCTCAGAATTCAGGTGCAGGTGTGTGTAAGGTCAGTGGGAGGGAAGAGACTCAAATTATGGATTAGGGGTTTTCATCTACAGATGAACTGTTCTGCATAACTTAATTGTGTTTATGTGCTTTTAGTTGTTGTGATGTACAATTTCACAAGTCAAACGTTTTCAGGTTAAATTATTTATTAAACTGCAATTTAAGTGCAGATTTTCAAAAGACAATTGATCACAGTAATTCTGACACACAACTTTTGTGCTTTGTTTTTTCATTTATACAATAATTAATATAAATAGATTTATAATATAAGCAATTATATATAATGTCATAGTGACCTTATGATAACTTGCTAAATCTATTTCATTAAGTGCTGAAGGTTTACTTTTAATAGCCTATTCATCTTATTGTATGCCGTTTTACCCCATGCCATGTCCCTGTTGGAATGTAAGTTAGCTTTATCTTCAACACCATCATTTTTGTTAAGAAATTCCCACAACATTATACTGTGCACATAATATACATCATCATTTCCTCAAATTACCTGATAAATGCTGCTAAATGAATTATTAAAAGCAATGTACAGTACATGTTAATTCTTTCTTTACACATTTGAGTGAATGTTTTGTTATTTGAATGACCAAATCAATCAATCTGTCAGTGAACATGAAGCAAGCAACATCTCTCTCAGTCTTTAACTGAAC
Organism: Anguilla anguilla; assembly: GCF_013347855.1. Lineage (NCBI taxonomy): Eukaryota > Metazoa > Chordata > Actinopteri > Anguilliformes > Anguillidae > Anguilla > Anguilla anguilla. Next base: position 26,352,516 of record NC_049212.1, read on the forward strand.
CAAATTTGGTGGCAGATTCATTAAAAGTTACCTGATAAGAACACATTTAGAAATAGCAAAAAGGGAATCAAAGAAAACAGGAAGACGTTTGTTGCATCAAAATATCAGCATGGTTGACGTGTCCCTGTTGGACTGAGCACACGCCACTCTGTGTTGAGTATTCCAGTCTATTACACAGTCAGTCTCACTCTTTGTAGAGGCAGCCCAGGTAAAGACATTCTGTGCTTATCTCACTCAGTAGCTCTGGGACAGACCTTGCCTGTAGACTTCACCCCCTTCCAGATACAGAAGTAGCAGATGACCCACATGATGATGAGGCACAGAAGCACCTCCCACCTTACACTGCCCACCTCCTCAATTCCGCCTGAGATCGCCAGCACACGTCTCCTGGGGGGGGGGGGGGGGGGGGGGGGGCGGAGGAAAGAAAAGAGAAAAATGACAGGAGGAAAGGGAGGTAAGCCAGGAAAAAGTATAAAAATATCAATTAAGGGGGGGGGGGGGGGGAATGAGGGGAGGAAAGGGAGGTAGGTGGAGAAACAGAAATATAAATTTTCACAAAAAAGGCCCTGCCAGTTAATTTAAATGTGTTCCCATGTAAGAGCCATAATGCTTTGCATACCCCTCATATCCTGGCCCTACCATGTACACAAATATTGAACATTTTCTCTTCTTATTATAGTGTTTCACTGGAATACATGCAAAAAGGTTAAACTAGGCCAATGTGCTCCATCTCCAGATACAGTACATCTGTAAACTAGATTAGTATATCACGTGATGTGTTAACAGACTCTTATCCAGAGCAACTTACACGTTATCCATACATTCATACAGCTCGATATTGGCATAAGGAATTAAAGCTAAGTAGATTATGTTAAGATTTGAACCCACAACCTCTGAGTTTCCTAGTTCACGAACCCTGAGTTCTGTACAAGCTGCAATCCTACAGAACTCAGCCTGTGAACTTACTCCCAAAACTCAGTGGCTGCAGAGGATGAGTTGTTGGGCTGTTGGGTCCAGTTTGTGGTGAGGTTTCGGTTGGAAAAATCCACACAGTGATCTGAAACACAGAGAGTAGCCTTTCCTAAATCATCGAAACAGACTCATTGGATATTGCAGCTGAGCCGCAGGCCAAATTCGTTATTCTGTTATTGTTTAGTCTGGTTTGCCGATATGCATACAGCTGTTAATAAACCAGGTCTGTATTATGAAAAGATTACAAGTGTTAATACATATGAAAATATATATTTAATATTGACATATTACAAGTGTTAAGGATACATTTTGAAAGCATTGCAAAACAAATAAACTGAATTCTGAAATACATTCCATGAAGCAGGCAAAAGATCACATATGAATGTTGCAACCTGAAATACCTGGCATACCTGGCACACGTACTGGCATGCAGAAGCATACCAGTAATAAGTTCTTCATGCTTGATTGATCTGAATTTGCCGTTCAATTTTCTGAAAGAGGGGGACTGCAGTACCCAAAGGAAATGGGGGTTCTTACCCTACCCAGTATAACTTCAAGACAGCTTTGTACCTGTATGCACCATGGATTGTAGGTCATCTGTATTTCAGGTGTTCTCACAGTCAGCCCAGTGTAGCTTAGAGACAGGCTCTGTACCTGTGTCCTCCTGTATGGACTGCAGGTGGAGTTATACCACTTACACTGCATTTCAGATCTTACCTGAGTTCCAGGTGTTGGAGCAGCTGGCCCAGGGCAGCTGTGAGCTGAAGGAGAAGTAGAGGTAGAAGAGAGCCCAGGCCAGGATGGTGATATAACACATGCAGGCGTAAAACAGGATCAGCTGGCTCGCGTAGCCAATCCCTTATACACACATATACACATAGGCACACAGACTCAATTAGCGGCTGACAATGCCAATCGTTAGTCTGAACAGCTACAGTGTGAAATTATGGGTTATGAACATGCCTGCTGTGGTTCCTCTTAGTATTTGTATTCTTGATGATGACACTGATGCCTTCTGCTTTGAGAGACACTCTGGATTACAGTCTGAGAACTGCGTGTAATATATTGTGACTATTTCTACCTGTGCGATTGCCACATTTTTCCCTGTAAAAATTAAGTCCACCTCTTAGCCTCACAGAGCTAGATTCTGGTGTAGAAGTGCAATACTGCAGCTGCAGTAATTATAGATTAATTTTCCTGGTGAACTTTGGTTTGGGAGAATATTCTAACCCCCTCCTGTGCCGTGATTGAGTGCTGTCCTGAAGTACTGTAACCCTACTGCTGATTATCCATTAGCTCCCAGTGTATTCACTGACCCCAGTCCACATCTCCATGCCTTGGCTCAGGAGATTTAATATATTTGACATTACATCCGATTATGAGCTGCCCTGCAAGGCTGTTGGGAGCACAGAAACATAAACTGGCCTGACCATAAGGCTGATCCACACAGTAGACCAGGACCTTAATAGGGTGAGCCGCCAGGCAGCTTAGAGCCACACTAACCATTCCCCACCAATAGCAACAGTGCACTTTTGCGGTTGTTGCATTTTTTATATAGAAGTTTGGGGATTCAAAAGTATAAACAACTGAACTGATTCCTGGGCTGCATGGGGAGATTTGTATATGGATTGAGAGGCAGTCGCTTGGGCCAGGCCACAAAGTTTCCCCTCTGTTTATTTTTTAATCACATGCTCATACCTGGTGAACCTGTCTCTTCTTTCTTTCGCCCCCTATTGATAAACCCAAAGTGATCTCAGTTTTACCCATCTGACAAGAGAGGTTTCTGGCCTCTCACCCTCAGCCAATGGGCACAGCTTCCTCCAGCAGGTGATGGCCCCCTCCTGGGTGTACTGTCCCATGGAAATATCCAGCAGGAACAGGGGTATCCCACAGGTCAACGCAAAGAACAAATATGGCACAAGGAACGCTCCTGCAGACACACACACACAACGGAAACACTTGAGATAAACCACCAGCCTTGTGACTGTTATGTGAACAAAACCAGAGATATTTAGTTCCAGGCAACCAGTAATCTATGATAATGGCATGGTCCAAATCAGCACACTTGCGTACCATTGAGTATACTAGCTGAGTACACTGGATGAGTGAAGCTGCGCAAATGAGTGCAGTAGGCAAAATTTTCTCTTTCTTTGCACTGTACATGAAATCCCAGGATGATGTACTTATTTCCAGGGTTTCGCTAAGTGTATTTGGGAGCATACTTTCTAGAAAGTAAACAACCATTTTGATCCCATAAATAAGACATGCAGCTTCACTCTAGAAATGAGGCGAGGCTTCACTGACAACAACAACACGTGAGCATGGGCGCAACAACACTTCCACAGTACGGTTGGAAAATAGTATGGATGATGTTATATACAGAGTCATCTGAAGGCTGAATTTGACAGGCTTTGTGACTCTGCTTGGGAGGTTCCCATAATGCACTCCTATCTGCCATGCAACATGTACATACACAGCGCAGTGAACACTGCACCATCTAGAAACAAGAACTATGTAAACCAATGCTCATTTTCAAGTTATAGGTACGTTTAACATGTGAATCAAACCAATAGATAATATTAAGTCTTATAAAACTCATACAGTCTTACTCGTGTTTACTCAAACTCATTGACACACTGATACTTATTCATACTCAGGGTCTCACTTTGGAGCACTCACACTCCTACTTGCTCTTACTAGGACTCATATGCTTCCACTTATACACTCACTCACTCTTACACTCACTCACATTCATACTCACAGTCAAACTCATACTCACACTTATACATTCACTCACTCTTACATTCACACACATACTCTCACACTATTTCACTCATTCACTCACACTCATACACATACATTAACATTCACTCGTACACTTATTCACACTTACACTCATACACTCTCTCATACTCACTCATGCATTTACTCACCGCCGCCATTCTTGTAGCAAAGGTATGGGAACCTCCACACATTTCCCAGCCCCACTATGTTCCCCGCCACCGCCAGGAGGAACTCCACCTTACGCCCCCACTGGCCCCTCTCCTCCAATGGCCTTTCCGTTGTCTCCCTTTCCTTCTTCATCTGTTCTTCCCCTGGGATCTCCCACTCTCACTGTGTCCCTCTCCGGTGCCGTCCGTTCCTCACTCTCTGACCGCTTTCCTTCGTCTAGACACAGCGAGCTGGGAAGAGGCTGATGTTTTGCCCACTGACTGTCTGACACGTTCTTACATGTGCACAATTTACCAATGAGTGACAGGGCCATGTTAAAGAATAGCCAGCTTTTTATTTGTAAAGGCCCAGCTATTACCTGAAAACATAATGTATAAAGTGTATTAGCCAAAATTTGAAATACAATCCAGTGGTGGGACACAGGATATAGGCTACAAATCTATTCTTCCCCTGGGATCTTTCACTCTCACTGTGTCCCTCTCTAGTTCTGTCCGTTCCTCACTCTCTGACTGTTTTCCTTTGTTTGGACAATGCAAGCTGGGAACAGAGTCTGATGTTTTACAGCAACACCTTTTCACATGTGCACACTTCATGAACTTTATGATGTGGAATGGACATCACCACTTGCTTCTATTGCCGAAGTTGCAGAAACCAATATGGCGTCTTGTCTGCCATACCTCTCAAATTCCCCATAGGCAATAATGGAGAAACACATGCCTTTTTCTTTTTACTTGACACGATTCAATAACAAAGTTATAGTTCCATTTTTTTACTCAACGGAGAGTTCAACACAAGACTCTACTTTGTTGTATTGAACATGTGATGATGGCTAACTGATGGATGGACTACAAAGACCCTCATGAAGAGGTTGAACAAAATGTAATTACAACACCACATGAAGTAGTTGGAGCGAGCAGTGATTCGAGACCGCAGTGTATTGTTCCGAATATCATTCATATTGTGACATCTGACATCCAACATTTCTTCCGAAATTATGGGCATTAATATGGAGTTGGTCCACCCTTTTCTGCTATCAGCAGTGTAGGAGTGAGTTTGACATTGGGAAGGGGGGGGGGCACATTTGCTCCCCAGCCCTTACCCCACAATAATTATTATAGTAAGTGGAAAAGTTAATTGGTTCCACCAGAGCCAGCTATGGGTATTAAAGATGCAGACACATGCTAGCCTCCTTCATTCTCACCTGCAAGAGCTGGCTTTTTTATTTCTTTATTGGTCTGTATATGAGATATGAGAACTACTTCACAATCATTTTCCTGGTTGGCTATTCATCATTCAAACATGTTTTTTTGTAAATGCCTGAGAACTCATTTTCAAGGAGAGCTGCAAATGCTGAAATCTGTAAAGAGACAGAGGGAAGAAGAGAGTCCCTTTCACCCAGACGTGGAGCTTACCTGGTGGAGGAGATGGGTACAGGACTCCAGAAAAGCTGTGGGGGTGGAAGTGGAGCCTTTCCTCTGGCTGCACGCTCTCTGCACCGGCAGTGAAGGTGTATGTGTATGGGGAGGTGTGCCCTTAGAGGAGTAGCAGTAGAAGTTTTCACACAAGCCATGTTGCACCTGACACACACACACACACACACAGTGCGCTCCAGAATTATTGGCACCCTTGATAAATATGCACAAAAAATGCTAAACTAAAAAATAATACAGTGTATGACATAAGCTTTATTTTCCAACATGTGTAAACTAGTGTGCTTGATTAATAATTCTTTGGAATCAACCAAAGTCTTTCCCCAAGAAATAAGTTCCACAATTATTGGCACCCCTGGTTTGTGAAAACACCCCAGGCAAAGACGACAGCCATGAGTCTTTTCCTATACTTTGTGAAAAGGTTAGAGAACACATTTGGAGGGATTTTTGACATTGCTCCATGTAGAACTTTTCAGAATCATTGATATCTTTGGGTTTGTGCTTATGGCTCTTCAGTTCAGACCACAGGTTTTTGATGGAATTTAAGTCTGGAGACTGAGATGACAATTGGAAAACATGGATGTTGATTTCACTTAAGCATTTCTGTTTGCCAATTTCATTTTGTTTGATTTTAATTACAATTGTTAGGGGTGCCAATAACTATGGTTTTCAGAAAAATTTAGATTACTTAATAAAAAAACATTGAAGCATGAGAGTAAATGTATTGAAATAAAAGTACATAGTTTTCCCATATGTTTGAATATAACACATAGATTATTATCTGTCATTTATTATATGCAGCCTTTTTTTCATTTTTATTAAGGTGCCAATAATTCTGGAGCCCACTGTAAACACTCTTTCCTCCATCCACCCATCACTACCCCCCGCATACATTTAGTGCAGTGGTGTTAACCCCACAAAGCCCTTTCATACAGAACTATCTATCCTCATTTGCAACACTCTCTACTGAGTTCCAGTCTGCCTCTGGAAGCAACGTCAGCTCAAGAACTGTTTGTAAGAACCTTCATGAAATGGGTTTCCATGGCTAAGCAGTTGCATTTAAGCCTAAGATCACCATGCACAATGCCAAGTGTCAGCTACAGTGGTGCAAAGCACCCCATCATTGAACTTTTGAGCAGTGGAAATGCGTTCCCCGGAGTGATGAATCACGTTTCACTATCTGGCAGTCTGAAGAAGAATCAGAGTTTGGCGAATGCCAAAACGCTACCTGCCTGAATAGAGCCAACTGTAAAATTAGGTGGTAGAGTAATAATGGTTTGGGGCTGTTTTTCATGGTTTGGGCTCAAGCCTTTAGTTGCAGTGAAGGGAAATCTTAAAGCTACAGCATACAATAACATTCTAGATATGGAAATGGAGGGGTGTGAGCTAGTCAAGAGCCAAAATAAAATGCAAATTGTGTGCTAACTTACTGACACCTGAAGACATATCACAACACTTCTTTCGGATATCAAAAATCCAAATATAGTATGTGCTAAGGAATGTGTATTGATTTAAACACCTAATTCTATTTAAATATATTTAGTTATTGATCCAATCATCTGTTTTTCTAAGAGATTTTTTGTTATGCAAAGCAAGCGTTGTGGAATGTGGAGAGTGTCAGCGCACCCAAAGATTGTTGTGCATATGACAGATTGTTATATAAACACGGCACAATTATCAGTTGCTGTCTCTAAAACAGTGGCCTTACGATGCACGATAGCTGACTCTTAAACTAGGTCATAAGTAACTAGCCATCTGCACATCCACTTTCGGTCAGTACGGCAAAAGAACATGCCCTTATCCCTGAATATATAAAACAGTGAAATTTGGGGGGACGGGTTTACAGCACTTCGGCAGTTGGGGGAATCCATGTCTAGGATTCCGCTCAGATTGTTTATTGTGGATCCATAATAGATTCTGTTGAATTTTGGAACGGCTTCCTCTGGGTTTCACAAAGTTGGAATTCACGACTCCTCAGAAAGAACCTGGAAATCAAGGGATTTTATCTCCCACAGTACCTATATGAAGAAAAATACGTTTTCAACGTACAAAAATACTAAGTTACTCACACATACAAAGCACTGTCTATAAGTCATTAAAACTTTCACAATCTAGGCCTGCCACAAAAAGTGCTGATATCAAAATTAGGCTAAGTTACAAGAAACAATAGTGGCTCACACAAATAAAAAATGCCGTATTTCCAAACAATGCTGCTACCCAGTGTTTCTTAAATTATATATAAGTAACTTGGCCCTGCGTTTTTTCATCTTACCATTTTACCAAATAAATTACCACAAATTATTTAATTGAATAGTTTAAACAATATGTTTATTGCAGAATGGTCATATAGGTTAAGTTTGACATGATCACAGACTATTGTACTAAGAAAGTGTATTACCCATGACCAAGGTGAATTTGCTTATTGAATGATATATAAAACAGATGGCACTGGTGGAATTAGCATGTATTTTTTGATGCTTAATTAGTTTTAACATTGCAATTAGTTGTTCTTTAACGCCGTCATTTTTTAAAATTATTGTACGTGCTTTTAAAGAAGGTAGACCAGTAAGCATAAGCCTGAATATAGATGAAATCCAGGCATCTAAAGGGGTGTAAATATAATATAGGTTGATATTTTGACATAAAGGATTAGGTTAGTTCAATTCAACTGCAATTCAGCTCAGGTTTTAATTCCATATGGCCTGGCTATATGCTTTTGCAACCAGATCAAGCTGGTTAACCAAACATCTAGATGGTACAACATAATAAAGTGTATATGTTCAGTAAAAGACTTAGTTGATTGCAAATTCGCTAGATTTAGCTGAAATGTGAGTTTTGTAGTCAGCTAGGACATAGGCAGTCTATGTCAGGGTAAAACATGAGTGAATTAGTGGTCAACAGAACTAACCTAGTCCTTTTATGTCAAAACATCTGTCAACATTGATTTCCATCCCTTCATTAGATACCATATGTATTTCGTGTTTTGCTCACTGGAAGACAAATGATACTATGTGGAGTTCACACGTGAAATTGAATGGATTTCAGGAATATAAATGAGTTCCCACGAGGCTTAGGCAGTTGCAAATTAGTTTTAAAGTAACAGCCAATTATTAGTTAGCCAATTAGGTTGCGTAATAAGTGTAGGTTTGCCTGAGGCTTCGGTGGGATGCGATCCAAGTCTTTTAAGTTGAATGTATCATAGGCAAGCGAGCATATGTCCATTTGTATGCATGTGATGTTTTTCTTGGCTGGTGTAGCTAAATGTCCAGAGGGGCGACGTATTGTTTGTGGAAAAAAGGAAGAAGGAAAAAACACAGTCCCCTAAGTTTGGGGCTTTATTGTGCGGTGAATTTTGTCTGTTGACATGAGGTCAGAAGGTACAGAAATGAATGTTAAGGGCTGAGAGTCTGTGGTCATTGTGGTTATTTCTGTAGGCAAACCTGAAAAGTGCCCAACTCTCAGTGCTGTATAGGGCATGCTGCCATATGCCGCTTGGTCCAGATGGATGTCCATGACTTCAAAGTGGCTTTAGTTTATTTAGCCATGTGAAAAAATAAAGAATTAAGTATGGTTGTGGCAGTGTTCGATTTAACCAGAGACATATGCTGCGTAAGTCTACACAGGTGTCGTTATTGCCACACCGCCAATAGGCCTACTGGTTGTAACTGCAATTTAAACATTAAATTTAAAAAAGTACATCAGCAGAGCTGATTTTATTAAATAAATATAAGCGAGTTATATTCAAATAATGCTCAGTACCATCAGGCATAGCCAGTTCTCCTCAGTTGCCAGTAAACGAGTAATAAAATAATTTTTGCATCGCAAAATTGTGAAAAGACCACACACACTGTAGGTTGGATAGCTGTAATGATCTCAGTTCTAACACAAGAAGCATGACATTTTGAATAAAACAAATTCATGCTTTATGTTAATTTTTAATGTCTTTACTGTCTTCAAAAAAGTAAAACTGGTCTATGCGAGTGACGTTCACACTGCAGCTGCACATGACTATATACACACGTGACGCAGTGTTCACTCATGGAAAAAGGACATGCACTGTCACAACACCAAATGTTTGTATTGTTCGGCAAAAGTTAGCACACAGTACAGCTGTTCCACTGTCTAGCTAGCTGGCTGAGGTGTAGTCAGTAAGACAGCTTTAGTTAGCTTGCCAACCCCAACTTACTGCATTGCAGCCTTGCTAGCTCATGTACCAGCTAGTTTGGGGAAAAGCTAGAAACAGGGAAATTCACTTATACGAGAGAGAGAGAGAGAGAGAGAGAGAGAGAGGGAGAGAGAGAGAGAGAGAGAGAGAGAGAGAGAGAGAGATGCTATCATATTCTTTCAGTGACTCACTGATTTGAAGCTACCATATTGCTAGGCTTTGGTGGTGGTGGTGGGGGGTCTTCGACCAATGTGTTCCTCTGTGTGTCCATAGCATTAGTGTGGTGGGCGTGTTCTGTAGGGAGCCAGCAGTGCTGCAGATAGACCTTTCTCCAATGATGGGCAGCATGTTGCAACTCCACCCACACTGGTATTGATGAAACCTCACTCTCCTAACACAAATGTCCTATATGTGTGTGTTTTGAGCCCACCCAACCTGTTCCACACTCTGCCCCCTGGTGCAAACTGATCCAGAGTAAGACTCAGAGAACTCTTAGTAAGATAAACATGAGTTTAATCAACTCTCATTAGACAGAAAGACATAAAACCATCAATGAATCATAAAAAGGTCTCATAAAAGGTTGGAATTTGTGAGAAACACCAGACTGTTATATTGTAAATGCAGATCAGCAGGAAGTGTGAGTGTTCACACAAAAGATCACAACTCTCTTTTATACAATAAAGTAAACAATTGGGTCATATGACGTAGAGGGAAGGCAGAGATGGCTGAGGGTCACAGATTACGGACTTCTAAAACCTCTAAAACGAATTACAAGCCAAGTACAGTAAATTGAACTGAATTAAACTGAACAGTGTAATTAAAACATGTGTAAATATAAATTACACATTAATCATAAAATAACTAGACACATATGTATAGAAAAAATGAATTTAATATAATATAATGATGAACATATTAATAAACATTATTTCTGATTTCTTCTATAATTTTCAATTTCACCAGCCCAGTCTACTGCATGACCATAACCTAGTTCTGGTGTGAATTACTTCCCAGCCCAGTCAGAGAAATAAAATTAGTTTTCTTGAAACTTCATAGTTTTGATTGTATAACAACTAAAGATGGGACCTGTTAAAATACTCAACAAATCCCCAATGCCTTGTCAGAAAAATATGAATTAGTATAACCTTATGCTGTCACTAACTCTTCCATCTCTGTAGCAGAAATCACATTCTCACGCTCAGCCATCTGCTTCCGGGTCAGGGGGAGGTCATCATCAGGGTGACACAGGTGAGACAAACGCTGTCAGCAGAAAAATAAAATAATGGAATGGTGGATCTTTGTGAGACAAATGTTTCATACAATATACAGTCCTGTGAAAAACTATTTCCCCTTCCTGATTTCCTCCTTTATTAATGCATATTTGTCATACTGAATGGTTTCATATTTTTAGACAAAATGTAACATTAGACAATATTTAATAATTTTTTTTTTGCCATTTTTTTTCTCCCATTTTAGTCGTTATACCAATTCCCCTTGTGTATCACGGTCCTGGTCGATGCGCTATCCTCTGTCGGTCTGGGGAGGATGTAGACTACCACATGCCAGCCTCCAGTACATGTGGAGCTGCCAGCCGCTTCTTTTCACCTGACAGCGAGGAGTTTCACAGGGAGAGCGTAACGCGTGCAGAGGTTCACGCTATCTCCCCCAGATCCCCTCCCGGCTTAACAGGTGCCCCGACCAACCAGTAGGAATCGCTAATGCAACAATCAGGACTCATATCCTCACCGGCTTCCCACCTGCAAACACTGCCAATTGTGTTCGTAGGAATGTCTGACCAAGCCGGAAGTACTGCTGCTGGGGATTGAACCCCGGTCTCTGCGTTGGTAGGCGAGTGCTTATACCTCTACACTACCCAGATGACCCCAAATGTAATTTATTTAATGAAAAAAATTATCAAACACCCACATGACCAGTACATAAGACTAGTTTGCTACCTGGCTAGGATTAAGAATGGAAGCAAACTCTGTGGGTTCCTTCCTATTGTTTATATTCACTCCTTGCATCTCTTTTTTTTTGTATTTTCCTTGCTCCTTAGCTCCACCAAAGGGAAATGCAAAAAAAGCGAAGCAATGATGAGCTACGAGGATGGAGGAGTTGAGGTAACGTGTATTACGCAAATGGAACATGCTTGAAATGCCTGAATGCGGATGTGGAAGATGTGGAGAGGTGGATCCACAGTTGGATCACCACACGTCAAGTTCCAATAAAGACTTCTGAAAAGGCTGCACTTGTGTTTTCCTCACTGAAGTCTCCTCCATGAGCTTCCTTGCTCCTCCAAGGAGCATTTAACAGATTGCTCTTTGATTTCCAGGTCATGCGAGGACCGAGGAGATGAGGACGTATAAAATAAAATTTTGGAATGAACCCAATTTTTCATTTTGGAATTTAAAAATAACATTTTTACAAGGACAGAGAGATCTATCTGCATCCATCTGCCTTGAATTGGACTCACTGTATATCTACTGATGTGTGGAAGTGTATTTGTATGTATGTGGGTGTGATTAGATAAAACACTGTAGACCCTGGGTAAGGGCGTGGGACTGTGGGAACAGTGCTAGCTCCCAGAGCAGCTGCGGAGACATGGGTTCTGGGCCTCACCTGTCTAAGAGTGCCAGTGCTGAGGGAGAGCTTGACCAGGCTCCACCCTGGAATCAGTACAATAGAGGAGAGGGCCAGCAGCCAGCCCAACATGTACGCCCAGTCTGGGTACACATACCAGCGGTTAAATGTCAGGGGCTTGTAGTCCACCACGGAGAAGATGAAAGATCCCTATGGGAGAGGAGATAGAGTGTAAGGTTAATAAATGTAACACACATCAGACTGCTTTTGTGTCATAGAAGTAGAATTACCATGAAACTGTCTTTAAAGCAGGGTTCGATTACTAAAATTGGTCACATTATGCAGTCAACAAAAAAAAAACTGTTCACCAAGAGCTTCATGAAATAGGTTTCCATGGCCAAGCAGCCATGCACAAGCCTAAGATCACCATGTGGAAAAAAGCGTTGGCTGGATTGATGTAAAGCGCACCGCTATTGGACTCTGGTGCAGTGTAAATGCGTACTCTGGAGTGATGAATCACACTTCACTATCTGGCAGTCTGACAGACAAATCTGGGTTTGGCGGAATGCATAGTGCCAACCGTACTGGCCCGAACAGTGCAAACTGTGAAGTTGAGTGGAATAGGAATAATAGTCTAGGTCTGTTTTTCCTGGTTTGGACTGGACCCCTTAGTTCCAGTGAAGGAAAATGTTAATACAATGACATTCTAGAGAACGGAGTGCTTCCCACAGTTTGGGGAAGGCTCTTTCCTTTTGCAGCATGACCCTGTGCACAAAGCAAGGTCCATAAAGAAATGGTTTGCTGAGTTTGGTGGGGAAGAACTTGATTGGCCTGCAGAGCCCTGACCTCTACCCCATCAAACACCTTTGGATTAATTGGAATGCTGACTGCAAGCTGGGCCTTACGTCCAACATCAGTGCCCAGCCTCACTAATGCTCTTGTGGCTGAATGGAAGCGAATCTCTGCAGCCATGTTCCAAAATTTAGTGGAAAGCTTTACCAGAAGAGAGGAGCCTGTTCTAGCAGCAAAGGGGGTTCAACTGCATATTAATTCCCCTGGTTTTGGAATGAGATGTCAACAAATAGACATGGGGGTGATGCTGAGTTGGTCACATATTTTTGGAAATGTAGTAAATATATATATGTATATATAGCTTAAATAAGTTTTAAAATGAAAAATTATTGCTATTCCAATATATATATATATATATATATATATTAAATTTCTTAATTTTCATTTGGTACATTTTGATACAGGTTGATCCAACAGTTAAAACTGTTAACATATTTCAATGATTCATCACCTTGCCAGATATAATGGACTCATTGTTGTAATTAAAACTTCAAATTCCAGAACTTGATTTTAAGTTTAAATGCATCTGTTAGTGCTTGTTTGTGATGTTGTTCTCTTTTAATTCGGCGCCATTGTAAATGAGGGTCTTTCTCTCAATGTATTTCCTAGAAATAAATAAAGGATGAATGAAAGAATGTCTATTGCTAACAGGAGTTCCCGATACATGGAGGACTAGACTGATTCAGAAGCACAGATTGCAACCACTTTTATACTGCACTGCGCACAAATACTCTAAAAATGTGACATCAAACCATGATACAAATGTGTTACAAAACCTAGCCCTTCTGAAGCTAGCTAGCTACATTAGTCTTCAAAACACACACGTGCACTTAGCTATCTCCTTGGTGACTAACTAACTTAAACATTACTCTTACTCTTACTCTTACAGGTAGGCTATGCCTTTGAAATCTCTCTGGCATTCCCCTAACTTTCATTCAGCAGGTCATGAAGTAGGTATTATGTTTGAATAATAAGACTAAATGCTGGTTGCAGGCTACTCAGTGATACTTTTTTTCCCCCCATAAAACTCCCTTCCCTGTAAAGCAGATGCTACGTGATTTATGGCATTCAGCAACCACAAACAATATCACAAATTACGGGGAATGCTCATCACATTAGACTAATATTGAATAATGAAATTATATAACTGAGCCAAATATCTAACAAACTGATACAACAGTGGGCTTCACCTGTTGTACAGCCTACAAGTGCTGGAATTCTCATTCATTAATAACTATTAATGAAAAACTATTAATGAAAGAAGTTTGCAGTTTTATTAAATCTAAAATCCAACATGCTTCAGGTGTGCAATGATGAGGTTTTACTGTAATAAGCGAGTCAGACAGATGCTCTCTCTCCGCTCATCCACAATGGCGGTGAGTCAAACTCACCAGGGTCACCAGTGGTGTGAAGTAGAGCCAGCAGAGCTTAAAGATGAGGCAGGGACGGTCCCCGGTCATGTCCTCAATTGCATCGACCATTCGCTCCGCCCCTGCTCGAGGGACACACAGGAATGGTGGTGAGCATTGTTTTGTGTGTAAGCGAACCTCCACTCAGAACAAATCAAATTCAAAAAGCAGAGATTGCTAATTTAAGTATCTCTCATTTGATTCCAGTTTCAAAATAGCATTCTTTTTTTTGCTATTCTCTTTTTAAAAGGCTGTGGATTTGGTTTTGTAAGCATTATTGGATGGCTGACTCAGGTTTAAAGTGTCCTTTATTGAGGGTGTGTTGGTTGTTCTTGGTATACAGGGGTGTTGTTTTCATGATCATTAATTTGCATTGTTTTGTCTGAATTCATTGGACCTACCTTTCTTTAAAATCAAATCAGTCGTTGCTCTATTATGTTAAACGCAATTTACAAGAAAGGTAAGGAACTTTAAAACCTGGATCAATTTAGAGACATTCTACCATTCTCTGTATTTTTAGTTAATGTGGTGTGGTGGCTCAGGCTCCCTTTAACACAGTTTCTCTTGTCTTTGGCAGTGAAGGAAAGTTCCAGTTAAAAGGCAGTGGTTGTGCATCTGACTTTCAGTCTTTTTTCTTATTGGCTGGATTGACAGTGTAAGAAAAAACTGAATCCATGGGCTTTATTTTTTTAATGAAACCATGGGCTTTATTTTTTTAATGAAGGCTATGCTTTCCTCTGCCTCAATGTGCAAATTTAGAATTTAATACATTTTCTACATTTATCAAATCTAATTTTGCACTAAAACATTTTCATTATGTATTCTGTACATTGTGAATACACTGTTTTGGTTCTTGTTCATAATCCATTCCCATTTGGTGCCATTTTTCTTATTATTTCCACAGATTGTTGTATTGGAAAGACACAGTTTGTTGGAAGGTATGCTGTTTTGTATACAACCAGTGTAAATACAACCAGGTTCCATTTCAAGTAAAAATCCTGCACTCACCAAACAGCCAGCCCATGGCCAGAACTTTGAGCACACACATGAAGAGCATACAGGCCCCATTACAGGCATAGTAGTCGAAGAGCTGGAACACATACACTCCCCCCTGGTGGACAGTAGGGGAAATGAAAGTGTAGATATGGTGAAATAGGAAGAGGCAGATTTGTGCTCTGAGTGAGTAAACCTGAATGAGTTCTATCAACATTTAAGGTTGTATGTTATCTCTGTAAATCTGTGTAGGCCTGTGATAAGAGCATCCTCTGGTTAAACTGATAACATATATTGAAATGATTGATCTTTCTCTCCCCAGTTGTCTTCTCACCTCTGTGACCATCACCAGCTGCAAAATGAAGCAGGTGAGGCAGAAGAGCAGGAGGAAGATCTCTCTGTGCCCAGCCCTACGCAGTACCATAGGAAACCGGTCCGTCATCGACGTCATCACCACCTCCATCATCACAAACTGACCAATAGGCAGACAGATACCCCAAGGTTCACCAGAGAGAGAGAGAGAGAGAGAGAGAGAGAGAGAGAGAGAGAGAGAGAGAGAGAGAGAGAGAGAGAGAGAGAGAGAGAGAGAGAGAGAGAGAGAGAGAGAGAGAGAGAGAGAGAGGAGATGGAGGACAGAGGAAAAGAAAAAGAAAGAGAGAAATATGATTGACACACAATAATGTTCAATTGCTGTTTTCCTGCATATGAGAAACTATCCACAAATACATCTTTATTAGCTATGAAATATTGTCCAGTTAGCTTGGCAAGTAATCTTGCTGTGATCTTCAATCCAGCAGCCATACCACGCACTCTGCTCCTGCTGACTGGCTGAAGCTAAGCAGGGGTGGGCTTGGTTAGTACTTGGATGGGAGACCACCAGGGAATACTGAGTTGATGCAGGAAATGGTGTTGGTGGGCCAGCAGGGGGCAATCTGTGGTCAAATAAACCCCAATGCCCCAGTGCAGTGATGGGGACACTGTGCTGTAGGAGATGCCGTCTTTCGGATGAGTCGGTAAACCGAGGTCCTGACTCACTGTGGTCATTAAAGACACATGACACTATTCCCAAAGAGTAGGGGTTCCCTGCTGTCCTGGCCAAAATCCCAGATCTGGCTCTCACAAAAACTTGCCACCTAATCATCTCCTGATTTAATTGGCTAAAACAATGTTGTCTCACTCCAGTAGAGCTGCTCTGTGGCCAACAATAGAGGATTGTGGTTGTACTGGGCAGCTCCCAGGTGTGAATGTGTATGAGTGTGAAGTAGGGCGTTCCTGCAAATGAGCATCCATGCTCAGTGAACCTACCCTGGTTAAATAAAAATAAAATAAAATAACCCAGCATCATGCCTTGCTAGCTCGGTACAGCTTTACTTCAGGTTAAGCATGAACCAAACCGGAAGAGTCTAGAAGTAAGCAATGGCTGCAGGTAGTTGTAGTGCTGGCAGTTTCAAAGAGCAGCCAGGAATGATGAGCCGAAGCCAGGTGACTGATTACCTGTGTGTCCAGGCCCAACAGAATGATCATAATGAAGAAGCACACGGCCCACAGCTGAGGTAGGGGCATCATTGCTACTGCTTGGGGGTACGCAATGAATGCCAGACCAGGTCCTGGGAGCAGGGAGCAGAGGAGAACATGGAGGTGTTGGGAAGGAAAGACAAGAGGAGAGTGAAGGAGACAGAGAATGAATGGGAGAAAAATAAATGATAGTGTTTAATCTTCCTCCTCTTCTCTCCCAGGTCAGACTCCCTTTTATTATATTTGCACATTTTCTGCATTTAGCAGACGCTCTTATCCAAAGTATCTTACACAGATTGCCATTTTACATATCATCTGTTAATACCGCTGGACATATTTCACTGCAAGAATTCAGGTTAAGTACCGCAAGGGTAGAAAGACAGCACCACAGGTGGGAATTTAATCCACAACCATTTGATTGCATATTGTTACTGCTCTCCCTTTCAAGTTCAACTCAAATGCTTGATTGTCATTATATAGACTTAATATCACCAAGGCTAAAAGTCGACACAATTACAGCAGTAAGATTAAGAGTACATGATTGTAGCTTCTTTGCCATTTTTCACAGGTAATAACGTCCTTGCCACAAAATTTACTTGGCCCCACACACCCAAGCCTTACTCCCTTTTTTGGATTGCCAAATTTCTTGCAACTTTAGTCCCTATTTTACTTGCATTATAGGCTGAAGTTATTAGGCTACCTGGGTTTTTATGAAAAACTTAAGGTAGATAAGATTTCACTTAAATTAATTACCCCTCCACTTCCCCCCCATCCTGCTACCTCCCACACTGCAAAATGATTGGATAGACATCCAATAATTTCATTGTAATTAACGCCAAAGGAGGCTATTTTAAGGAAAGTCGTGTCTAAGATTAATTTTAAGTAAAATCATCTTTTTGTGTTATTGAGGGTAGAAATTGAAAAAAAAATGTTTATATTTTGGTTTGTTATTCAACAAATTTGCATGAATTCTGAATTCTTCTCTACCTAAGGCTTTTTTTTTTTTAAACTACAGGTGGCCTATAATGTGTATATATATATATATATATCACCGGCCACTTCATTAGGTACACCTGTTCAACTGCAAACTGCACCCGTTAATGCAAATATCTAATCAGCCAATCACGTGGCAGCAACCCAATGCATTTAAGCATGTAGACATGATCAAGACTGAAGATCTGCTGAAGTTCAAACCAAGCATCAGAATGGGGAAGAAAGGAGATTTAAGTGACTTTGAACGAGGCATGGTTGTTGGTGCCAGACGGGCTGGTTTGAGTATTTCAGAAGCTGCTGATCTACTGGGATTTTCACACACAACCATCTCTAGGGTTTACAGAGAATGGTCAGAAAAAGAGAAAATATCCAGTGAGAGGCAGTTCTCTGGGCAAAAATGCCTTGTTGCTGGCAGAGGTCAGAGGAGAATGGCCAGACTGGTTCAAGCTGATAGAAAGGCAACAGTAACTCAAATAACCACTCATTACAACTGAGGTATGCAGAAGAGCATTTCTGAATGCACACCACGTCAAACCTTGAAGCAGATGGGTTATAGCAGAAGACCACACCGGGTGCCACTCCTGTCACCTAATGTCACATCTTCATTATTTGTCTTGGCATACTGTACAAAGAGCTTCAGTACCTGATTCAGCCACTTCCTCAATGGCGACACCCAGCTCATGTGCCATGAACCCCAGCACAGAAAAGACCGCGAATCCCGCCACTACACTGGTCCCGCTGTTCAGCAGGCACAGCCACAAACAGTCCCTGCAGAAACACCACCAGGAGGGTAAAGGAATTTGCTGACCTGTCCTTGTTTTTCCATTTATTTTCTTTCAAAGTGAAAGAAATTAAGTGTTTGCTACTAATTGTTTTCCATTGTGAATGTGGGTATCTCTGGATTGCACTGGATGAAGGTTTAAATGTGGATATCTTAGTATTGCACTGAAGAAAAGATAAATCTTGGTACTGAACTGGACAAAGAGTTGCATATTTATGTTTAAGCACCTGCCATTTTTTTCTCTGCATTTCTGCCCTAGTGCACTGTGGGTATGATAGGGCCTTACTTGTAGCAGTTGTTGTTATAGGTGTTGTAGCTACCCAGTACAGTCAGAGTACCCGCTCCAAGACTGTAGGAGAAGATTATCTGAGATCCTGCCTCCATCCACACCTGCAGTGACATCACAAACGGTGAACCCATTTGAGGTGATATGGCTGAAAACATTTATTTATATGTTCCCCTTTGGAGTGAAATAAGGAAGGGGGAAATTTAGCTATGACAAGGTGATGGGGCACTGCCTAACATATGCTGATGTTACGGAGTTCTTACCTGTGGATCTGTCAGGTGGGAGGGGTCAGGGTACAGATAGAACAGCACCCCCTGCAGAGCTCCAGGTAGAGTTAGCCCTCGTATCAACAACACCAAAAGCATCAGGTATGGGAAAGTAGCAGTGAAATAAACCACCTGGTGAGAGGTGGAGAGAGAGAGCGTGTGGCTTTTACAGTCATGTGAACATGGTTAATTTCGAATCCCTTGGCACTTATTTAACCCATTCTTGACAAAAGCATAAAAAGAGTATGTTTAGACAAATGACCAGAGAGGTCATTCTGTTTGGTGTTGAAAGAAGAGATTTTGTATGAGTATCCAAAAGGCATGTAAGTACATACAGCAAGCTCCATTATGTTTGGAATAAAGACAAATTTATTCTTGATTTATCACCAAAAAGTATAAAGATTTGACATTCTAATCTGTTTCTAGAGATGATTTCCTGGATAATCAAAAAACCTGAAACCCTTTGTGACTAATGACCAAAAAATACTCAGTCTAACTGTCTAATACTCTCTACACATTTGATGTGACAATTCTGGCAACAACCTGACCAAATTCTGGCTGAGTGTTTCACCCATTGTTCTCCCCTCCATGATAAGGTGTTGAGATTGTGTGATGGAAGACATTATATCAGTGCAATCCATAAATTGAAAACTCAAAAGACAACAGGAAGATGTTTGAACGTCAGAGTGTCCCTATTGGACTGATCACACGCCACTCTGTGTTGAGTATTCCAGTCTGTTACACAGTCAGTCTCACTCTTTGTAGAGGTAGCCCAGGTAAGGACATTCTGTGCTTATCTCTCTCAGTAACTCTGGGACAGACCTTGCCTGTAGACTTCACCCCCTTCCAGATGCAGAAGTAGCAGATGACCAACATGGTGATGAGGCACAGAAGGACCTCCCACCTCACACTGCCCACCTCCTCAATGCCCCCCGAGATCAACAGTACACGTCTCCTGGGTGGGGAAGGGGGGGGGGGGGGGGGGGGGGGGGGGGGGGGGGGCGGGGGTTGGGGGGGGAACAGAAAAATGACAGGAGGAAAGGGAGGTAAGTGGAGAAAGATAAATATTAATAACTTCATTTACACAAAAAATGTTCTGCCAGTTAACTTACATTTATTTCCATGTAGGAGCCATAATGCTCTGCATAACCCTTACATCCTGGCCCTACCGTGTACACATTTTATCTTCTTATGGTTCAGAAAGTATTTCACTAGCATAAATGCAAAAAGGTTAAACTAGGCCAATGTGTTCCATCTCCGCATACATTTATAAACTAGGCTAATGTGTAGGCATGTCCCTACACATCACCTGATGTGTTAACATACACTCTTGTCCAGATCAACTTACACGTTTCCCATATATTTACACGGCTCGATATTTACATAAGTAATTCAAGCTAAGTGGATTATGTAAATATTTGAACCCACAACCTCTGAGTTTCCTAGTTCCCTAACCCCGAGGTCTGTAGTAGGTGAATTACTACAGAACTCAGTCAGCAGACTTACTCCCAAAACTCAGTGGCTGCAGATGAGTTGTTGGGCTGTTGGGTCCAGTTTGTGGTGAGGTTTCGGTTGGAAATGTCCACACAGTGATCTGAAACACAGAGAGTAGCCTTTGTTAAATCATCTAAACAGACTCACCGGATATTGCAGCTGAGCTACAGACCGTTTTAAATAAACATGACTGTCACTCCAAACTCACCTGTTATTGACAGCTGTTAACAAACTCTGTATTATAAAAACGTTAGGAGCGTTAATACATGTGAAAATATATATTTAATATTGACATATTACAAGTGTAAAGATTACATTCTGAAAGCATTGCAAAACTAATTTTAAATAATTGTGTATTCTACATAATACATTCTACACAATACATTCCATGAAGCAGACATAAGATCACATGTGAATGTTTAAACCTGAAATACCCACATATATCACACATACCTGCATGCACAGGCATCACAATAGTTCCTCATGTTTAATTGATCTGAATTTACCATACAATTTTTCCTGTCTCTGAAGAAGTGGGACTGTGGTACCCAAAGGAAATGGTTGTACTTATCCTACCCAGTATCACTTCAAGACAGCTTTGTACCTGTATGCACCATGGATTGTAGGTCACCTGTATTTCAGGTGTTCTTACAGTCAGCTCAGTGTAGCTTAGAGACGGGCTCTGTACCTGTGTCCTCCTGTATGGACTGCAGGTGGAGTTATACCACGTACACTGCATTTCAGATTTTACCTGAGTTCCAGGTGTTGGAGCAGCTGGCCCAGGGCAGCTGTGAGCTGAAGGAGAAGTAGAGGTAGAAGAGAGCCCAGGCCAGGATGGTGATATAACACATGCAGCTGTAAAACATGATCAGCTGGCCCGCATAGCCAATTCCTGAGACACACACAGGCACACACAAACATGATTAGCAGCTGACAGTGGCAATCATTGGTTTGGACAGCTAAATTGTGTCACAGGCACACAGAAAGGATTAGGACCCTGGTGCAGAAATGACTCAGGGAGGCAGAAGTAAGGAATATGTTAAGTCTTTACTGAATTAAACCAGTAAAACAAAAAAACAAGGAAACACGAGGAGCATGGGAAGCAAAACCTAGACAAGGGGGACTAGAGTAGAACATGCAAGAACACACAAAGACCAAGCACTAAACTGAGGAAAACCAGGAACTGAAATACACAAAGAGACATGCGCAGACAATCATGGAAAATGAGCAGACATGCAGAATGTGAAAAATCAATGGTCCAATAACTACTACAATTAGCAGGCAGGAGACACAAAACACAGGGAATGCACAGGATCACAGGTGAGAGATAAAACAGGGCATAAGTACATAATACGAGTTGCGGCCTCCCGATTGTTTTTTTGAAGACCAAATTGTAAGAAAAACGTTAGGTCTGAACCTTGCAACTCAAAAGATATGAGATACCATTCCGAACCGATCGGTTCGAACCGACTGGTTTGTGGGCTCCCGATCAAATGTTTTTTTGGCTTGAATAGGGTTACAGTACTGCTTGGATAATCAGCAGTACTGTAGCCCTACTACTAATTATCCATTGGATCCCAGTGTATTCACTGACCCCAGTCCACATCTCCATGCCTTGGCTCAGGAGATTTCATATATTTGACATTACATCCGATTATGAGCTGCCCTGCAAGGCCGTTGGGCACACAGAAACAGAAACTGGCCTGACCATAAGGCTGATCCACACAGCAGAACAGGACCTTAATAGGGTGAGCCCCTCGCAGCCTAGAGCCACACTAACCATTCCCCACCAACAGCAACAGTGCACTTTTGATATTGTTGCATTTTTTATATGTCTATAGAGTTTGGAGATTCGCATGTATGAACAATTGAACTGAACCCCTGGCTGCATGGGGAGATTTGTACATGGATTGAGAGGCAGCCGCTCTAAGGGCTGGGCCACAAAGTCTCCCCTCTGTTTAATTTTAGATCACATGCTCATGCCTAGTGAGCCCGTCTTCTCTACTTCACCCCAAATTGTGATTTAGTTTTACCCATTCACTGACAAAGGTTTCTGGCCTCTCACCCTCAGCCAATGGGCACAGCTTCCTCCAGCAGGTGATGCCCCCCTCCTGGGTGTACTGTCCCATGGCAGTCTCCAGCAGGAACAGGGGTATCCCACAGGTCACCACAAACAGCAAATACGGCACAAGGAACGCTCCTACAGACACACCCACACACAACGGAAATATATGAGATAAATCTTCAATCACCAGCCTCACAAATGTTACTGTACGTGAACAAGACCAGAGATGTTTACTTCTGGGCAATTAATAATCCATGACTATAGCTACATCCAAATCAACACACTTGCCTACAATTGAGTGTACTGTTGAGTATACTGGATGAGTGAAGCACCACAAATAAATAGGCAAAATTTAGAACATACAGGTACTATTAACATGTAAATCAAACCTATTGTTCACAAACCATTGACACTCTCTCCTACTTATTCATATACATGATCTCACTCTGGAGCACTCACACTCCTACTTGCTCTTAGACTCATAAACCTTACACTCATACACTCACTCACACTCATACTCATACTCACACTTATACACTCATGCACTCATACACACACTCATATCCATAATTACATTCATACTCACACTCATTCTTAAATATTCATGCAATTACATTGATACAGACTTATTCAATTGTACTCACGGGGACCCCAGGAAGAGTAGCTGTTGTGATGGTAACAGCTAATGGAGAACCTAATAAACTAAACTAAACTCACGCTCGTACTCTCACTCACTCACCGCCGCCGTTCTTGTAGCAGAGGTATGGGAACCTCCACACATTTCCCAGCCCCACTACGTTCCCCGCCACCGCCAGGAGGAACTCCACCTTACTCCCCCACTGGCCCCTCTCCTCCAATGGCCTTTCAGCGGTCTCCCTCTCCTTCTTCATCTGTTCTTCCCCTGGGATCTTTCACTCTCACTGTGTCCCTCTCCGGTGCTGTCCGTTCCTCACTCTCTGACCGTTTTCCTTTGTCTGGACACTGCAAGCTGGGAACAGAACCTGATGTTTTACCTACTGAATGACAGACACCTTAGATATGCGCAGTGTATCTGGGATGCTGGGTCAAGTTACCAATGAGTGACAGGGCCATGTTAAAGAATACAGATGCAGTCCGGGGGAATGCACGCACATACGAAATATTCTAACAGGTGCAGGATAAAAAAATAGTAAGAAGAGAGAGTATATCCGCACACTGTTTTTTCTGCTCCCAAAGTGATTTATTGGTACAACGTTTCGAGGTGTGCGGATATACTCTATTTAATAGAATAGACATCACTCTCTTTATAATGGCCCAGTTGTTACCTTGTTTTTATATGAGTGATTTATTTTAATTTGAAGTCCAAAACAAGGTATCCTTCAGTTGTTCTTGAGGATCACAAATAAGCAGAAATTACACACGCACAAGCAAAGCTTGGGCTTCACCTCTATAATAACAATAAATTAAACATTGGCCTATAGGCTAAATAATAGGTAGAGGCCTGTAATGACTCACTTGACTTGTTTTTCCTTTGGAAGTACACTTTCAGAGGCACAGTGCAATGATGAACTGCATTCACCGGATTACCAGTCCTGCAGTTGCAGATGTTTTAACAAAATTAAAGGGCATTGTGGCATTCAGTCCGCCGGAGAGGCAGATTGGTCTCGGCCGCGCCGGCTGGTGGAGAGAGAACACGCACCTGGGCTACGTTGGCTAATCAGCCACGTGCTTAAAGGTGTGCTGCTCTCCACGGTTCAGGTCCGAGACCGGGAGCTAACACAGAGAGCGCAGTTATGATTTTCATTTAGTTTTATTTTCGAGGTTGGTTCAAGTAAAAAGGAAAGACCAAAGACGTAATCCTCAGCTGGGATGCTGGAGGAGCTGGAGCCGGCTGGGAAGCGCATGTGAAAGTGGTCGCGCTGTTTTATTTTCTTCGTTATTTTAGCTTGTTGTTTTAGTTTATTGTTTTTGCCCGGAACCCGTGAGGGATAAGGGTGAAGAGGGTCGTTTATTCTATTTCATGTTTGTGTAGGTGCTCTCTCTCTCTTTCTCCATGCGGCAACCAACAGTGTTCTGTGGCACTGTTGCCTAAGGCAACCACACTAAATAAATAATATGTGCGGCAGTGTAGTATAATGGGTAAGGCGTTGGTCTTGTAACCTAAAGGTCGCAGGTTCGATTCCACCGTGGGACACTGTCGTTGTGCCCTTGAGCAAGGTACTTAACCTGCATTGCTCCAGTATATATCCAGCTGTATAAATGGATACAATGTAAAAAAAAAAAAAAAAAAAAAAAATGCTATGTAAATGTTGTGTACGTCGTTCTGGATAAGAGCGTCTGCTAAATGCCTGCAATGTAATGTAATGTGCAATAATAATAGTGTGTTTGCCTAAGGTAACCACACTAATAAATAATATGTGCAATAATAATAGTGTGTTTGCCTAAGGCAACCACACTAATAATGCTAAGCACTATCAGGTATAGCCAGTTCTCCACAGCTGCTTGTAGGTGAATAATAAAATCATTGGGATGGCAGGTATGCCATCCCGCCAAGTTACGCCTTGGCGGGGGCATGCCCCATACCTATACAGCACAGAGAGTTTGGCACTTTTCAGGGTTCCCCACAGAAATAACCACAACAGCCACAGACACTCAGCCCTTAAAACTTTAAATTCTGTACATTCTCACCCCATTTCAACAGACAGAATTAATAAACAACTTCATAACTTAGCATTTTTGTACGTGTAAAACGTGTTTTTTATGAGATTTACATTGCAAGACTGTGAAAAGACCCACACGGTCAGTTTACTCAGTTTGGAGAGCTGTAATGATTTTTTCAAATAAAATGTTATTCCCAAACAAATGCATGCAATTACATTGTCCAATTAACTGCATCTATTTAATCAACAATGGATGTATGAGTTTTTGAATAAAACTAATTCATGTTTTATATTCATCTTTAATGTCTTTATTGTCTTCAGAAAAGTAAAGCTGCTTCGTGACAGTGACGTTCACACTGCAGCTGGACATTGCTGTATGCACATGTGAAGCAGAGCTCACTCATGGAAAAGTTGGGGCTCACTGCCTCAACTGATTTGTTGTTACAAACACACTCTGTGTAAGTTAACAAGGTATTTTATAGTCATGGCATTTACTGGAGGCAGGGCATGAGATGTGGCAAAAAATTTTAGTGACTAAAATGTGACTAAAATACTTAGTTATTTTCTTCGACTAAAATAAATACGATTTTAGTCATTTTTGTCCTGAATAAAAATAATGAACATAATAAAATATGACAAAAACTAAATAGAACAGTGAGAGTCACTTTCAAACAAGTTTTTTTGTAAATGCCTGTGAACTCATTTTCTAGCAGAGCCACAAGTGCTGAAACCCGCCGGGAAGAAGAGAGTCCCTTTCACCCAGACGTGGAGCTTACCTGGTGGAGGAGATGGGTACAGGACTCCAGAAAAGCTGTGGGGGTGGACGGGGAGCCTTTCCTCTGGCTACACGCTCTCTGCACCAGCAGCGAAGGTGTACATGTATGGGGAGGTGTGTCCTTAGAGGAATAGCAGTAGAAGTTTTCTCACAAGCCATGCTGCACCTGTGGCTTTTTATAGACTTTGTCACAGGACCTGAACCTATTTGTGCAATCTTCCTGAACACACACACACACACACGCGCGTGCGTGCACACACACATATAAACACTCTTTCCTCCATTCACCCCCCCCCCCACACACACACACACACACATTCAGTGCAAAGGTGTTTACCCCACAAAGCCCTTTCATCAAGAACTACCCTAACCTGCCCCCCAAACCCCTATTACACCCCTTTGTACCCTACCCTTGCACTCCCCCCCCCTTCCAAACACATACTGTCGAGCAGTAATTCAGTTCTACACGGAGACTTCAATCAAGGTTAAGCTTTAATACATGACATCACGGATTGAAGTACAGCCATCTGTAGTTCTTTGAAAATACACTTTATTCAGCACGTTTTTTATACACTACATGGCCAAAAGTATGTGGACACCCCTTCTAATTAGTGGGTTCAGCTACTTCAGCTACACCCATTGCTTACAGGTACATAAAATCAAGCATACAGCCATGCAATCTCCATAGAAAAACATTGGCAGTAGAATCGGTCATACTGAAGAGCTCAATGACTTTCAATGTGGTGCTGTTATAGAATGCCACCTTCCAAAGTCAGTTCATCAAATTTCTGCCTTGCTAGAACTAGCTGGTCAACAGTAAGTGTTGTTATTTTGAAGTGGAAATGTCTCAGCTCAGCTGCAAAGCGGTAGGCCACACAATCTCACAAAACGGGACCACCAAGTGCTGAAGTGCGTAGTTCATAAAAATCTTCTGTCCTCGGTTGCAACTCTCACTACTGAATTCCAGCCTGCCTCTGGAAGCAAGGTCAGCGCAAGAACTGTTCATAAGAAGCTTCATGAAATGGGTTGCCATGGCCAAGCAGCTGCACACAAGCCTTAGGTCACCATGCACAATGCCAAGTGTCGACTGGAGTGGTGTAAAGCACACCGCTATTCAACTCTCGAGCAGTGGAAATATGTTCTTTGGAGTGATGAATCACACTTCAATCAATCAATCAATCAATCAAAATGTATTTCTATAGCACACTTCATACAAAGAGGCAACCCAGTGTGCTTTACATAAATAAAAGCAAAAGGAACATAGAAAGTACAAAGTACATAAAATTGAATAAAAACAAAATTAAAAAACATAGTCATTCCCGTCGGGTGTAAAGATTTTAGAACTGGAGTAATGTGCTCTGTTCTTTTCGTCCTGGATAAAACTGTAGCTGCTGCATTCTAAATAAGCTGTAGCTGTTTAATGGTCTTTTTGGGAAGTCCAGTGAAGAGACCATTACAGTAGTCCACCCTACTGGAAATAAAAGCATGAATGAGCTTCTCTTGGTCTTTTTGGGACACCAAACTCTTGATTCTGGCTATATTTCTAAGATCATAGAATGCTGTTTTAGTGATTGCTTTGATATGACCGATGAAGGTGAGATCTGAGTCTATTAGAACGCCAAGATTTTGGACTTGGTCTTTGGTTTTTAGAGCCCGATAAGATAGCCAATATTGTTACAAGAAACAATATTGGCTATCTTAGCTCACGCAAACTAAAAATGCTGTATTCCCAAGAAATGCTGCTACCCAGTGTTTCCTAAACTATTTCAAATAATTAGGCCCTTTTTTCAACTTACTACTTCAGAATGGGCATAGCCTGTAGGTTAAGTTTGACATGATCACAGACTATTGTACAGTACAGTATTGTAAGTGTATTAACCATGACCGAGATGAGTTTGCTTATTGAATGATATATAAAACAGATGTTTAACAAGTGCTTCAAATGAAATTAGATGTTCTTTAATGCCATCATTTGCATGTGCTTTTAAAGAAGGTAGACCAGTAAGCACAAGCCCGAATATAGATGAAATCCAGATGTCTAAATGGGTGGAAATATAATATAGGTTTACATTTTGACATAAAGGTCTAGGTTGGCTCAATACAAACATAATTCAGCTCATTTTTTACTTCCATATATCCTGACTGGCTAGAAAACGTTCACATTGCAACCAAATCTAGCTGGTTAACCTAACGTCTAGATGGTACAACATAATAGGTTTGGTGAAAGACAGGCTAGATTTGGTTGAAATGTGATAGTTTTGCAACCGGCTAGGACATAGGCAAGCTATCATTTTTAAATTACTGGTAAAGAAAGCTAACCTAGTCAGTTTATGTCAAAACATCTGTCAACATCGATTTCAATCCCTTCAGAGGTTTAGACACCGTCTGTATTGAAATTATAGAGAATGGATGGGGTGACATAGCTCAGGAGGTAAGAGCGGTTGTCTGGCAGTCGGAGGGTTGCTGGTTGGCTCCCCTGCCCTGGACGTGTCGAAGTGTCCCTGAGCAAGACACCTAACCCCTAATTGCTCTGGTGAATAAGAGGCATCAATTGTAAAGCGCTTTGGATAAAAGCACTATATAAATGCAGTCCATTACCATTTGGATTTTAGGAATATAAATGAGTTCCCAAGAGGATTATACAGTTGCAAAAAAAATAGTTTTAAACAATAGCCAATTATTACTTAAAAAATAAGCTTGCATAACGAGTTAGAGGTTTGCCTGAGGCTTCCTCGGTGGGATGTGATCCCAGACTTTTAAGTTGTTTGAATGTCTCATAGGCAAATGTGTTTCCAATGAACATACATCCATTTGTGTGTATGTGATGTTTTTCTTGGCTGGTGTAGATAAATGCCCAATGGGGAGACATGTTATTTGCGGGCCTGAAACATTTTTGATGATGTAATGGCCAGAATGAAGGAAAAAAACACAAAATTCCCTAAGTTTGGGGTGTAAGAGTAATTTTCTGATTGACAGTATATGTGTGTTAACATAGAGACAATCACGTGATTAAATATATCCTTTATTATTCTCTTGATTATTGTTACACCATATATCCCAATGTACGTGATTCGAAATATACTCTTTATAGCAAATAGTTTCAAATCAAGTGTCTAGACCTTTGCATAGTCTGTTCTGAGTTCTGGAAAGTGAGAAGACACCCTGTCTGAGAACTGGTCAGTAAACAAAAAGATAAATGATCAAGGCCTAAGTGTGAAAAACAGATTGTCCCATTCTCCAGAAATTGGGAGGACTGGTGGATGACACCGCACCCTAGAGGATTTATTGTACGGTCAATCTTATCAGAAGACAAAATAAATCTGGGAAAAACCAAGGTTGTCAGACCGGGTGTCCACTGCTAAGGAGGGTAAGGATTAATTAGGGCAGGGGGCAGCTGTTCATAGAGAGAAGGAGAGACACGCCTCCTGTGCCTAGTGGAAAGTTACTGAGATCGTGGATATAAGGAACGGCCTATGCATCTAAAACATTAGAGAGTTTTGGGAGTGCTCTCTCATTCTTTCTTCTCCTTGCAAGTTGAATAAAAGTCTTATTGATCTTTGAAAGTGCTGTGACTCTGTGTTATTGGGGAAGGATCTCACCTCTGGGTATGTGGAGATGGGAAATGGTAAGTTCCCTGACAGGGGCTTCATTGTGCCCCAAACACACATTATTGTTTGTGACAGATTAAGTTGTTTGTGAATTCTGTCTGCTTACATGAGGTCAGGAGGTACAGAAATAGATGTTTTTAAACACTGAGAATCTGTGGTTGTTGTGGTTATTTCTGTAGGCAAACCTGAAAAGTGCCCAACTCTCAGTGCTGTATAGGGCATGCTGCCATATGCCGCTTGGTCCAGATGGACATCCATAATTTCAAAGTCGCTTTAGTTTATTTAGCCAAAAGAAAATAATTAAGTGTAGTTTTCGCAGTGTTCGGTTTAACTGGAGACATGCTGTGTAAGTCTACACAGGTGTAGCCTAGTTATTGCCACACTGCCAATAGGCCTGGAAATTAGGTAAAGTAAAAAAAAAAAAAAAAAAAGTAAAAAAAAGTGCATCCACAGAGCTTCAACATTGATTTCATGAAATGAATAAAAGCATGGTATATTCAAATAATGTTCAGTACCATCAGGTATAGCCGGTTCTACACAGCTTCCTGTAGGCGATTAATAAAATAATGTTTATTTGCAATGTAAAATTGTGAAAAGATCACACATACCACATATTATGGGGTGTTGTTTGTAAACTTGAATAGGAACATTTTCACAGGTCTTGTTTCCTAACATTTACAAATATGATAGCATAAATAAATTATTTCTTTAGGAAGATTTAATTCATAAATATGACGCTTGAAAGAAGGTATTCAAATATTTGTATCATATAATAAATCCATGTTACAAAATAAACATTTAGCAATAGTTAAATATTTAAATGATAGCTAAATCTGTCATAAAAAATAAGTATTTAGTGACAAATTAAATATTTAATTATATACAGTCCCCTCCAAAAGTATTGGAACAGCAAGGTCAATTCCTTTGTTTTTGCTATACACTGAAGACAATTGAGTTTGAGGTCAAAAGATGTACATGAGATGACAGATCCGAATTTCAGCTTTTATTTCCTGGTAATTTTATCTAGATTTGTTAAACAACTTAGAACATATCACCTTTTGTATCAGACAACCCAATTTTTAGATGAGCAAAAGTATTGGAACATGTGACTGACAGGTGTTTCTTGTTTCCCAGATGTGTCCTGTCAGATTGATTGGTTAAACAATGGTTTTACCCTTGGGTTTTGCCTGTGACAACTGCATTTGTGTTATAAAAGAAACTAACATGAAGACCAGAGAGCTGTCTTTGGGAGAAAAGCAAGCTTAGAAAAGAGGGGAAATCGATCAGAGCCATTGGGGATAGCTTGTACGACAACTTGGAATGTCCTGAAAAAGAAAGAGACCGCTGGCGTACTGAGCAACAGATATCGAACAGGTCGACCAAGGAAAACAACAGCAGTTGATGACAGAAACATTGTGAAATCTGTGAAGAAAAACCTCAAAACATCAGTCAGTGACATCACAAACAATCTCCACAGGGCAGGGGTGAAGGTATCTCAATCAACTGTTCGAAGAAGACTTAGAGAGCAGCAATATAGAGGCTATACCACAAGATGCAAACCACTCATCAGTAGTAAGAATCGGAAGATGAGATTACAATTTGCAAAGAAGTACAGAGATGAGCCACAAAAGTTCTGGAACAAAGTTTTATGGACTGATAAAACTTTGTTTTATGGAGTGTGGAGAAAGAAGGGATCTGCTCATGATCCAAAACATATAAGCTCATCTGTGAAGCACAGTGGAGGAAGTGTCATGGCTTGGGCTTGCTTGGCTGCTTCTAGAGTGGGCTCACTAATCTTTATTGATGATGTAACTCATGATGGTAGCAGCAGGATGAATTCAGAAGTCTACAAAAACATTCTGTCTGCCAACCTACGGAGAAATGCGTCCAAACTAATTGGGAGGAACTTCATCATGCAGCAAGACAATGATCCAAAACACACTGCGAACACAACAAAGGAGTTCATTAGGGAGAAAAAGTGGAAGGTTTTAGACTGGCCAAGTCAATCACCAGACCCTTAACCCAATTGAGCATGCATTTCACCTCCTGAAGAGGAGATTGAAGGGAACCCCCCCCCCCCCCCCCCCGAAACAAACAACAACTGAAAGAGGCTGCAGTAAAAGCCTGGAAAAGCATCACGAAAGAAGAATGCAACAGTTTGATGATGTCAATGGGTCGCAGGCTTGATGCAGTTATTGCAAGCAAGAGATATGCTACCAAATATTAAGTGTTATTTGCTTTCATTTACTTAAATACTCTCTGTTCCAATACTCTTGCTCACCTAAAAATTGGGTGGTTGATACCAAAGGTGCTATGTTCTAAGTAGTTTAACACATCTAGGTGTAAATACCAGGAAATAAAAGCTGAAATTCTGAACTCTTGTCTCATGTTCATCTTTTTATCTCAACCTCAAATGTATTCAGTGTATTGAAAAAACAAAGGAATTGGCCTTGCTGTTCCAATACTTTGGAGGGGACTGTATTTTATTAAATGTATGAAACATTTAGCTAAATATTTATCTAAATGTCTGAAATATTTAGCTGAATGTACCAAACATATTAGATAAATATTTAACTAAATGTTAGGTACATTTAGCTATTATTATAGTATTTATTTAGACATGGAGTATGAAGATTGTCTTTTCCATCTGTTGTGTGTGTGTGTGTGTGTGTGTGTGTGAGCGAGCGAGAGAGAGAGAGAGAGAGAGAGTTTTAATTAAAAATATATTGTATAATATTTTTAATTAATTTTAATTACTTTCAAACAACCGACTGTTTTTGTATTTGTTTGCATTGGTTGCTCATAGCTGAGGAAAAACGCAAAGATTGAATGCCACCATGTGTGCAGTGAAGAGTGACTCAAGTGTCAATATTTACAATATTTACTTGCCAAAAAACAAAATGTATGGCCCCGTATCTAAAGCCACACCTGATTAGAACTAGATTCTAATTCTCTAGATGACTGATATGATTTTCAGATGCACACTTTTAACATCATCTACTTTTTAAAAATATGATACTGTCACTTTATTGACTTTTGGTTGGTCACTAACTCTTCCATCTCTGTAGCAGAAATTGCATGCTCTCGCTCAGCCATTTGCTTCCGGGTCAGGGGGAGGTCATCATCAGGGTGAATCAGATGAGACAAACGCTGTCAGCAGAAAAGAAATAATGGTACTGAGAGAGAGAGAGAGAAATTGGCTAAAACACTGTTTGCCCTGGGTAAGGGCGTGGGACTGTGGGAACAGGGCTAGCTCCTAGAACAGCTGGGGAGACATGGGTTCTGAGCCTCACCTGTCTGAGAGTGCCAGTGCTGAGGGAAAGCTTGACCAGGCTCCACCCCGGAACCAGTACAACAGAGGAGAGGGCCAGCAGCCAGCCCAGCACGTACGCCCAGTCTGGGTACACATACCAGCGGTTAAAGGTCAGGGGCTTGTAGTCCACCACAGAGAAAATGAAGGAACCCTATAGGACAAGAGTAAGAGTAAGAGTAAGAATTTGTATTATCTCTGCCAGGCGAGAGATAATAAAAATTTCCATCATTATCCATTGAAATACATTGAGTGTTAACTCCTCACTCCACCTAACCGGCCGGTAGGGACCGCATGTGATCAACAGCTGCTTCCGTTAAAATTCCAACAAAATAATCCACCGGCTAACGGTACGTTAATGTTTGAATCTGTGGCAATTATTTTGTTGATATTTTCATGTTGAAATTGATATTTTACATTGCTGGTCTTTTGGAATTGTTCCTGTCCAGATTGTTCCTTTCCATATTTGAAACGAAAGTGCCAGACTATAACGTCAACGTTAGCTCTGTCTAACACATCGTGGCTGATATGAATGAAATTAGCTAACATGTCACCACCTTTAGCATTACTTCACTGAATCTGCGTTTTTGGGATTTTCGGTGGCACATGGTAAAAACTTGTAATATTGTATTTGTCTGGTTGCACCGATTGTGTAGCCTCTATTGTTGCATCAGCAAAGCTAACACGCCTGGAAGAGATCTGCACTCTACTGAGTGCACTCTTCTAGTTATAAATGTTATGTTACATGTACCATACTGCCAATGTGTAATGGAAGTAGAATTAACAAGAAATTGTCTTTACAGTAAAGTTCAATTGTTAAAATTGGCCCAATTTTGGAACGTTTCATTTTAAAACTTACTGGTTGAACTTCAACTATGACAGTGGCGTGCACAATGCCGGTGCCACATATGCTGCAGCACCTGCCCCTTTGTCTAAAGATATAAAACTGCCCTTTTGATTTGTGACTTTTTCGTGACCTTACACCTTCGGTTGAGCATTTCAATGCAGTGCTTAGTGGATCACATTCACGCTCGCCGGCTGCTCTGCGTGGTTCTAACTGATGGTTCGTTCCAGTGGCGCGTCTACACAGAGTGGTCCGGGCCAGTTTCAGAAAAGCCGACTGGACATCCCACAATGGGGGTGAGTCAAACTCACCAGAGTCACCAGCGGCGTGAAGTAGAGCCAGCAGAGCTTAAAGATGAGGCAGGGACGGTCCCCGGTCATGTCCTCAATCACATCGATCATGCGCTCCGCCCCTGCTCGAGGGACACACAGAGAGCATATTATGGTGTGTATAAAGAAAACCTCAACTGAGAACAAAAGGCTCTCCTCTCCTCTGCCTCAATCTACAAATTTAGAATTTCATGAATTTTATACATTTAAAAAAAAATTATTAAAGCCATTTTCATTAGCTGTTCTTAACGTTGTGAGTACTTTGCATTGGTTCTTTTTCATAATCCGTTCCCATTTGGTGCCATTTTTTTCTTTTCTATTTTCACAGAGTATTGTATCAGAAAGCCACAGTTCGATGGAAGGTGCACTGTTTTGTGCAGTAATGTGTTAATACAGTCAGGTATCTTCCTAAGTTGAAATTCAGGCAGCAAAGTCCTGCACTCACCAAATAGCCAGCCCATGGCCAGAACCTCGAACACACACAGGAAGAACAGACAGGCCCCATTACAGGCATAATAGTCGAAGAGCTGAAACACATACATCCCCCCCTGATGGACAGCAGGGGAAATGACAAGGGTAGGCACAGGAAAAAACGGTCAGGAAATGACAGATTTGTGCATGCAATCACATTATAGACAATTTTGTGCTTCCCAAACAGTTTGAGGAAGGCCCTTTCCTGCTTCAGCACGACAATGCTGAGCACACAGCAAGGTCCATATAGAAATGGTTTTTTCTAGAACACCATGGAAGAACTGAACTGCCTGCACAGAGCCCTGACCTCAACCCCATCCAAAACCTTTTGGATCAATAGGAAAGCCAACTCAGGGCCAGGCCTAATCGCCCAATCACCTTATTAAAGCTCTTCTGGCTGAATGAAAGCACATCCCTGCAGCAATGCTCCAACATCTAGTATAAAGCTTTCCCAGAAGAGTGGAGATTGTTATAGCAGAAAAGGGTGGACCAACTCCATATTAATCCATATAATTTTGGATGAGATGTTGGATGGCAGGTGTCCACATACTTTTGGCCATGTAGTGTAATATCTTTTTTTCCCCCAACTGTCGTCTCACCTGTGTGACCATCACCAGCTGCAAGATGAAGCAGGTGAGGCAGAAGAGCAGGAGGAAGATCTCTCTGCGCCCGGCCCTCCGCAGTACCCTGGGAAACATGTCCGTCACCGACGTCATCACCACCTCCATCATCACAAACTGACCAACAGATAGACAGATACCCCAAGGTTCACCAGAAAAGCAGGGAGGGAAAGGGAAGAAAAGAGGGAAAGAAAAAGAAAGGAAGGGAGAGATAAATATGATTGATACACATTCATGTTTAATTCGTGTTTTCCTGCTTGTGAGAAACTATCCACAAATACTTTATTAGCTATGAAATGTTGTCCAGTTAGCTCTGCGTGTAATCATGCTCTGATCTACGATGACCCAGCATCATGCCGAGCAAGCTCAGTACAGCTTTACTTCATATTAAACAAAGAACCAAACCAGAATGATCTAGAAGTGTGCAAGGACTGCAGCCAGTTATGGTGCTGGCAGTTTCACAGACAGAGCAGCCAGGGATGGTGAGCTGCAGCCAGGTGACTGATTACCTGTGTGTCCAGGCCCAACAGGATGATCATAATGAAGAAGCACACGGCCCACAGCTGAGGTAGGGGCATCATTGCTATTGCTTGGGGGTACGCAATGAATGCCAGACCAGGTCCTGGGAGCAGGGGTGGGGGGGGGGGGGGGTTAACTTGTGGTTAACTTATGGAAGAACTAGAACAGTATGGAAGAGCTTGACTGACCTGCACAGAGCCTTGACCTCAACCTCATCCAACACCTTTGGGATCAATTTGAAAGCCAACTGCCAGCCAGTGCCCAATCTCACTAATGCTCTTTTGGCTGAATGGAAGCAAATCCCTGCAGCAATGCTCCAACATCTAGTATAAAGCCTTCCCAGAAGAGTGGTTGTTATACCAGCAGACATTGGCCTGACCATAGGAAGCCTAGAATCACGCTAACCAATTCCATATTAATGCCCATAATTTTGGATGAAATGTCATGTGCCCCCATGCATTTGGCCATGTAGTGCATACGCACACGCACCCCAATCTGGAATGCACAATTGTCTGCAAGCACAGCCGCGTACCATGCACGAACCCCCTTTCCAATTCGGGAGATCTGGAACATCCATGGTTCTCCTTCGAAACGTGTGCTGTCCAACGTCTGCTTCTTTTTGAGTTTAAAACTGCAGCTAAACTCGCACAGAGTGGCGTCCGAGGAAGACCGGACAAATTTGGCTTTGATGTGCAGTCACACAAGCACCATTATCAGCTGGTCAGGGCCATTCAAGAGCAATGAAAGGCAGATCACTATCTGACTGAATCCTCTCATGTCCTGGGCAATGCAGGCGCCATTTTTACATCATCCTGTGAAGCTACCGGCCAGTCAGCACTGGCACGGTCTGGATTTGATGTAAGGCCATGAGGCTATCTATTGTGGTGTCCTAACCAAATAAGCCATCCAGCAGATTGATTTGTTTTATACTTATATTTTTGTCACATCTTAATCATTTGTCTTAACATACTATACAAAGAACTTCAGTACCTGATTCTGCCACTTCCTCAATGGCGACGCCCAGCTCATGTGCTATGAACCCCAGCACAGAAAAGACCGCGAATCCCGCCACTACACTGGTCATGCTGTTCAGCAGGCACAGCCACAAACAGTCTCTGCGGAAACACCACCAGGACAGTAAAATAATTCCCTGACCTTCCCTCAAGTTCGCCTTTTTTTTTCTTTCAAGGTGAAATAAATGAAGTGTTTGCTCCTATGTGGCTATATGTGGGTATCTCTGGATTGCACTAGACAGAGGTATACATGTGGGTTTCGCAGTATTGCACTGGACAAAGTGTTGCATATTTATGATTAAGAACCTGACCTTTTTCCTCTGCCTTCCTGCCCTAGTATACTGTGGGTAAGCTAGGACCTTACTTGTAGCAGTTGTTGTTATAGGTGTTGTAGCTACCCAGCACAGTCAGAGAACCCACTCCAACACTGTAGGAGAAGAAGATCTGTGATCCTGCCTCCATCCACACCTGCAGTGACATCACAAATTGTGAACACATAGATGGAATATGGCTGAAAAAAATTAACATGTTCCCTGGCTGAATGAAATAAGGAAAGATACATTTTGCAGTGACAAGGTGATGGGGCACAGCCTGGTATACGCTGATGTTACAGAGTTCTTACCTGTGGGTCTACCAAGTGGGTGGGGTCAGGGTACAGGTAGAACAGCACCCCCTGCAGAGCTCCAGGTAGAGTTAGCCCTCGAATCAACAACACCAAAAGCATCAGGTATGGGAAAGTAGCTGTGAAATAAACCACCTGGCAAGAGAGAGAGTTTACAGTTTCTTTTATAGCCATGTGAAAATATCATGTTAATTTCAGATCCTTTGGCATTCAAAGAGTTCCTGTGTTGGGACCAAATGCCCAACATTCAATTCAATTTTCAATTTCAAAGTGCTTTTTTGGCATGACAAATATAGGCACTTGTGTTGCCAAGCAGTGGTTACAACATACAACTATATACAATGAATCCGAGAATGTGAATTTCTTATATAAAAAATATAAAAATATATACAAAAATATCAGTAAGTGATGTTAGGTGTGTGTGTGTGTCTGGCTATCTGTGTGTTGTGTGCATGAGTGAATATTATTGTCTGCTTGTACGCGTGTATGCTGTGTGTAAATGTGTGCATGAGGTGGTCACACATTGTCCCTCAGAGTATGGCAAGGGAACAGAAATTGTGCTGCTAGTATGCAGCAACCTTTTTCTTCTCCTAATAGGTAGGATAATCTATCGTCATTGGGTATATCATTGAATTGGGGACATTTCTGGATCATTTTTTTGGCGAATTTGGTCAAATTTGGTGCATTCCATCAGGAAGTGTTTTTCAGTTTCAATTTGGTTGCATTTGCATTGTTGGCGCAATCTTTTTCCTTCTGGCAACCATGATTTTCTGTGCCTGCCAGTTTCTATGGCTAAGTGGTGCTCGCTGAGTCTATACCTCGTCAAGGTGGTTCTCAGTTTTTTGTCAATAACTGTGGTCAGGTAGTTCTCCACAGCATACTGTCTTTTTAGGGCCAAATAACATTTCATTTTACTTTGCGATTTTGTTTTAGTTTCCCAGTAGGTTATATAATTCTGTTTCAGCTGTGTTGCAATTTGGTTTATTCTAATTATGTTTGTAGTTTTGTTCTGATCCTGAGCAGGTGAGGTGTTAGTGTGTCTTAGTGTATGTGGGGAACTAAGGCTCAGGACCAGCTGAGTGAGGGGATTGTTTGCTTTGCTCAACTCTTGGCATTGCAGGGCTTTGTATTGATGTAAGTGGGGGGTCACTTTGTTTTAGGTGCTTCCAAAATTTGATTGACCTTTTTTGTATTTTTATAAGTAATGGGTATTGGCCTAATTCTGCCCTGCATGCATTATTTGTTGTGTTTCTATGTAATTTCAGGATATGTTTACAGAATTCTGCATGCACGGTTTCAGTTGGATGTTTGTCCCATTTGCCAAATTCTTGACTGATGAGTGGACCCCACACTTCACTGCCATAAAGAGCAATTGGTTCGATTACAGCTCCAAAGATTTTAAGCCAAATTCTAATTGGAATCTCTACACAAATCTGTCGTTTCATGGCGTAGAAGGCCCTGCGTGCTTTCTCCCTTAGTTCATTCACTGCAGCCCAGGTAAAGACATTCTGTGCTTATCTCTCTCAGTAGCTCTGGGACAGACCTTGCCTGTAGACTTCACCCCCTTCCAGATGCAGAAGTAGCAGATAACCCATATGATGATGAGGCACAGAAGCACCTCCCACCTCACACTGCCCACCTCCTCAATGCCCCCCGAGATCAACAGCACACGTCTCCTGGGGGTGGAGGTGGAGGGGGAGAGAAAGAAAAAGAGAAAAATGAGGGGAGGAAAGGGAGGGAAGCCAGGAAAAAGTATAAAAATATGGATTTTAACAACTTCATTCACATTAAAAATATTCTGCCAGTTAATTTACATTTATTCACATGTACTGTAAGAACCATAATGCTCTGCACACCCCTGTGCCCTAGCCCTACCATGTACACAAATAATGAACATTTTCTCTTCTTATGGTTCTGCTAGTATTCATTCACATAAATGCAAAAAGGTTAAACTAGGTCAATGTGCTACATCTGCAAACTAGACTAATATGTCCCTACACATCACCTTATTAACAGACACTCTTATCTTGAGCAACGTAGACTTTTTCCATACATTTATACAGTTGAATATTTACATAAGCAATTCAGGGTAAATAGATTATAAAAAGACTAGAACACAACCTCTGAGTTTCCTAGTTCCCTAACCCTGAGGTCTGTCAGAGGTGCAATCCTACAGAACTCAGCCTGCAAACTTACTCCCAAAACTCAGTGGTTGCAGAGGATGAGTTGTTGGACTGTTGGGTCCAGTTTGTGGTGAGGTTTCGATTGGAAAAGTCCACACAGTGATCTGAAACACAGAGAGTAGCTTTTCCTAAATCACATGCAGACAGCTGTTAATAAAATGAGCTCTGCATAATGAACAGGTTATGAGTGTTAATACATGTAAAAATATATATTTATAGACATATTACAAGTGTTAAGGATACATTTTGAAACCATTGCAAAACAAATTGTAAATAATTGCACATTCTGAAATACATTCTATGAAACAAGCATAAGATCACATATGAATGTTGCAACCTGAAATACCCACATATATCACACATACTGGCATGCAGAGGCATCACAATAATAAGTTCCTCATGTTTAACTGATCTGAATTTGCTGCACAATTTTTTACCTGTATGCACCATGGATTGTAAGAGGAGCAAATGTCACCTGTATTTCAGGTGTTCTTACAGTCAGCCCAGTGTAGCTTAGAGACGGGCTCTGTACCTGTGTCCCCCTGTATGGACTGCAGGTGGAGTTATACCACTTACACTAATTTCAGATCTTACCTGAGTTCCAGGTGTTGGAGCAGCTGGCCCAGGGCAGCTGTGAGCTGAAGGAGGAGTAGAGGTAGAAGAGAGCCCAGGCCAGGATGATGATATAACACATGCAGCAGTAAAACACGATCAGCTGGCCTGCATAGCCAATTCCTGAGACACACGCATGCACACACACACAGACACACACGTACACACATATACACACTCGATTAGCAGGTGACAATGGCAATCCCTGAGACACACACAGGCACATAGACTCAATTAGCAGCTGACAATGCCAATTGTTAGTTTGAACAGCTACATTATGCAGTTACTGGTTGTGAACATGCCTGCTGTGGTTTCCCTTAGTATTTGGATTCCTGATGGTGACACTGATGCCTTCTGCTTTGAGAGACACTCTGGATAAAAGTGCCTGACAACTGCCTGTAATATACTGCAATTATTTCTCCCTGTGTGATGGCCCCATTTCCCCTGTAAGAGTAAAGTCCACCTCTTAACCTCACAGAGCTAGATTCTGGTGTAGAAGTGCAATACTGCAGCTGCAGTAATGACAGATTAATTTTCCCTGGTGACCTTCGATTTGGGAGAATATTCAAACTCCCTCCTGTGCCATGATTGAGTGCTGGCCTGCAGTACTGTAACCCTACTGCTGATTATCCATTAGCTCCCAGTGTATTCACTGACCCCAGTCCACATCTCCACGCCTTGGCCTAGGAGATTTAAAACATTTGACATTACATCCAATTATGAGCTACCCTGCATGGCCGCGGGACACACAGTATATAAGAACAATTGAACTGAACCCCAGGCTGCATGGGGAGATTTGTACATGGATTGAGAGGCAGCTGATCTATGGGCTGGGCTACAAAGTC
Source organism: Anguilla anguilla (assembly GCF_013347855.1). Taxonomy (NCBI): domain Eukaryota; kingdom Metazoa; phylum Chordata; class Actinopteri; order Anguilliformes; family Anguillidae; genus Anguilla; species Anguilla anguilla. The sequence continues at coordinate 26,393,659 of NC_049212.1, forward strand.
TCTGCTTCATTTAATCTTTAATCACATGCTCATACCTGGTGAGCCTGTCTCTTCTCTCCTTCACCCCCTATTGTGATCTCAGTTTTACCCATTTGATGAGACGTTTCTTGCCTCTCACCCTCAGCCAATGGGCACAGCTTCCTCCAGCAGGTGATGGCCCCCTCCTGGGTATACTGTCCCATGGCAGTCTCCAGCAGGAACAGGGGTATCCCACAGGTCACCGCAAAGAGCAAATATGGCACAAGGAACGCTCCTGCAGACACACCCACACACAACGGAAACATTTGAGATAAATCACCAGCCTTGTGACTGTTATGTGAACAAAACCAGAGATATTTAGTCCCAGGCAACCAGTAATCTATGATTATGGCAGGGTCCAAATCAGCGCACTTGCCTACCATTGAGTATACTAGCTGAGTACACAGGGTGCGTGAAACTGCGAAAATGCGTGCAGTAGGCAAAGTTTTCTCTTTTTTTGCACTGTAGCTAAAATCCCAGGATGATGTACTTATTTCCAGAGTTTTGCTGATTGTATTTGGGAGCACACTTTTTAGAAAGTAAATAATCATTTTGATCCCATGAATAATACATGCAGCTTCACTTTAGAAATGAAGTGCAGCTTCACTGATAACAACAACACGTGAGCATGACGCACAAGGGCAGAACGTCTTATGGCACTTCCACAGTGAAGTTTGAAAATAGTATGAAGGATATTTTTTGCATACTGCCCATCGCATACTATAATGTGCTTAGTAGACAGTACATACTTGGTGGACACAGTAGTTTAAAGGCTGATTTGGACACAGGCTTTGTGACTAACTCACAGAGTCATACTCACAATTACTCATACTTGCAGTCAAACCCATACTCACTTGCACACTCACACTTACAGTCATACATTCGGACTCACTCATACACTCACTCATTTACTCACTTACTCACCGCCGCCGTTCTTGTAGCAGAGGTATGGGAACCTCCACACATTTCCCAGCCCCACTACGTTCCCCGCCACTGCCAGGAGGAACTCCACCTTACTCCCCCACTGGCCCCTCTCCTCCAATGGCCTTTCAGCGGTCTCCCTCTCCTTCTTCATCCCGTCTTCCCCTGGGATCTTTCACTCTCACTGTGTCCCTCTCCGGTGCTGTCCGTTCCTAACTTTTTCCTTTGGAAGTACACCTTTAAGAGGCACATTGTGTCGATGGGCTGCATTCAAACAACTTTGAATCTTGCTGTTGCAGATGTTTTAACAAAATTAAACGGCATATATTTCATAAAATAACAGCAGTGCTGAAAGGAAAAATGTATTTTTAAAAAATAGTTTTTCCATTTTCCATTAGCATATTGGGAAGCAGGAGATTGTTTGGACAGGAATTCCCAAGAACCCATTTCCTGGTATTAAACCTTAAAGCATAAATATCAGAGATTAAGAATGAAACAAATAACAATGGCATATTTGACGCTGCCGTAAGACCTAGTAGGCCATGCTTTCAGAAGATTTCTGGAGAACTGCAAACTGATCTTTGCAGTAAATAACAAATGGCTTCTTAGGCCGTTTTCGTGTAAATTTTTTTGCTCCATGTGTGAAACCAAAGGCTACAAACGCATGTTATACAAACTATAAACTTTAAAGTACATGCGTGTGCACATCATTTAGAAACCATTGGGATTCACTAATATACTTACTTGGGTGCCGATTCAGTTAACTAAGGCATGTTACACGGATCTAATGGTATGTTTGTATGGATTTTTCCCTTAATACAAAATATACATTGTAGGGAATATACATCTACTAATTATAAAATGGAAAGGATAGATAGTTAAAATGTGTCCATTTTAACAATTATCATATGGCACCAATTATGTAGGTGTAGCAATAATTGCAATAAGCAACCAGTCTCATAAAATGACTATTATCTAAAATATCTAACCATAAATTAGAAATTTCAATTAATTAAAATAACCGATATCAAAGGTCAAACAATAAAGTTGAATATTTAATAGATAACCTGAAGGATGGAAGGAGTTCTTGGAACGACTGATTTGACTCGGCTCTCATGTTTGTGTAACATTGAAACAGACCCGGGTTTTACACAAGCCTCGAATTGTGACAAAATCTTTCGTCAGCTCCTAGATTTTTGTGATTAAATGAACATAAGCCCATTATATTCAAATAATGGTCAATACCACCAGGTACAGCCAGTTCTCATCAGCTGCCTGTAAGTCAGTTATAAAATAATTTTTATTTGCATTGCAAAATTGTGCAAAGAAGTGACACGCAGTTATGCCCAAACAAATGCATGCAGATACATTGTCCAGTTGTCCATATTTATTTAATTCACTAGGTTTAATCAACAAAGGACGTATGAGTTTTTTAATAAAACGAATTCATGTTGTATATTAATCTTTATATTAATCTAATGTTTTTATTGTCTTAAAAAAAGTAAAGCTGTTTTGTAGCAGCAATGTTCACACTGCAGCTGGACATTGCTGTATGCACTTGTGAAGCAGAGTTCACTCATGTGACATGTACTGTGACACCTGATGTGTTGTCACAGACTAAGTCACTATGTATTTTATAGTCATGGAATCAGGGCATTAAATGTGGCAAAAATTAAGTTAGGACTAAAATACTTGGTTCTTTTTGTAAACTAAAATAATTATGATTTTGTCATTTTTGTTTTGACTAAAATATGACTATAACTAAAATGCATTTTCACCAAAAGGCTAAGACCATGACTTAATCTAAAACTGGTGGCAGAAGCAACACTGATAAACTGTGAGAGTCATTTTCAGAGATGTTCCTTTGTAAATGCCTGAGAAGTCATTTTCTAGGAGAGCCACAAGCACTGAACTCTGTAAAGAGACAGCGGGAAGAAAGAGTCCCTTTCACCCAGACGTGGAGCTTACCTGGTGGAGAAGAAGGGCACAGGACTCCAGAAAAGCTGTGGGGGTGGAAGGGGAGCCTTTCCTCTGGCTACACGCTCTCTGCACTGGCAGTGCAGGTGTATGTGTGTCCTTAGAGGAGTAGCAGTAGAAGTTCTTACACAAACCATGTTGCGTCTGTGGCTTTTTAGCTTTTTATAGAGTTTGTCAGAGAGCCAGAACCTGTGTGCGCAAATTTCTGAATGTACATGAACACACACACATACACGCACACACTCTCTCCTCCAACTCATCCCCCCCCCCCACTCCTACTCCCCGTATGATCTTTGCTGAGAATATTCTCTAAGTGTGAGTGTAGAGAACATGTATCCACAATTTTACATAATGTTGAGAATATCTCCACAGTTTTACCTTGCAAATAAAAAATATTGTATTACACACCTACAGGCAGCTGAGGAGAACTGGCTATTGAGAATTGTGTGAATTTTTCTAAATTGCAATTTGCAATTTAAAATAGGAGTCAGTTGCATGCCAGTAACTCCACCTGCCTTGGCGTACACACCATATGCCACCGATTTTTCTTTTAGTGCTGCAAAACAGAAATGTCAGGGTTTTGGCGTGTTAGGACCCAAGTGCAAAGTAAACACACCGGAGGCTCAACAGTTAATTCCAAACAAAGACCAAACAAAAGGCCACGACGGGCAATTCCCAAAACTCACAGACATACTTGAAATCGAAAAAACAAGCAAAGAAACTCAAAACATGAAAAACAGGCAAGGGAACTCAAAACTCCTCAAAAAGCAGATTAACTCAAAAATACTTGAGACACAGGAAACAAACAGCAAGGGCAGAAAACTGTAGGATCCAGTAAGGGACTTAAGGAAAAAACAGAGCTTAAATAGACAAGAGGGATAACTAGACACAGGTGAACACAATGCACAATCAACACAGAAAGGAGAGGGATAACAAGACACAGGTGAACGCAATGATTGAATAAATTAACACAATGATTGCATTAGACACAGGAAAAAGCAATGAGACAAACGAACACACGGTACAAAGGTGTGAAATGCCGCCAGCTGGCGGCCAAAAAAGGAATAACCTTAACAGAAACGGCAGAATCCTGACACTAAATAAACTAAAGTGACTTTGAAATTATGGACGTCCATCTGTCCAAGCCACAGAAGTGTCTGTGGTCGAAGTTATTGCAATTTTACCAAACCATTGTTGTTTTTGGTGCTGCAGTCATCACTGCTGTGTTTCAGAACTGGAAAATCTGCACTCTCCTCTGTGAAAGTATCAGTAAACATACACTTTGAAGCCACAACAAGAAAAGGTGTATACAATTCTGTATAAATGTTTAGATGTTGGATTTCTGCCGAGTTCACCTTCTCCCACTGAGGAGAAGCGAGAGCAAGTGTTGTACCAATTTATATATTTCATTGCTTAGTTATGTATTTCATTATCAATTTATTTAAATTTGTCACATAGGTTTCCATAAGTTTGAGCCTGGTTTAATAGCCTACAAATTTAGTATATTTGTGGACTAATTGGCAAAAGGTTGCAACAGTACCCTGTGACTGTTCACAGAGACATTCTGTAAAGGTTTAAACAGCCAGGAAAGGTGTATCTGGAGGGAGGGAGGGGTATCTGGAGGTGAGAGCTCAAGGCCAGAAGGACACGAGCCCTGCCCTGAATGAAACTGTGTGCCAGCCTGTATGAATTAAGCCAGCTCCTGTCTTGTGGAAAAGAGCATCAGCAGCATTATTTAAGGAGCCTCATGAACGGGCGGAAGGTTTTTATGAACTCAATGCAGTGATTGTTGTTGAACCCAAATGAATCGTTGAATTTCTTTACCTGTACGTCCTTTAGCAATGACTAGCTGTATCTCCAGAGACGGACTGCCTTACTCACTTAGGGGTGGCATAGTTTTGGTGTCCAAACAGTCTCTTATGAGTGTTCTCATTAGTCAAGAAGAAAAGAAACTGAGATGTCTTTGTTTGGTTTAATTAATCCTACTATTACAGCTTTAACCTACCGGCAGTCAGTCTAAGAAACATGATTGGGCAGCCCTGAACTAAATAAATGAGCCTTTTCTGTTGGTGTCACCTTTTAAAATATTTATTCAGACCGGGAGTGCGAAGGTCTTATCCCATAAAATCTGTTGTGTGTGTGTGTGTGTGTGTGTGTGTGAGTGAGTGAGTGAGTGAGAGGGGGGGATGGCTTGATGTATTTGATTGGTTCATAGGTCAATGGTGGGCAGCATGAGGTACACCACAAATGTCCTGTATGTGTGCGTTGAGCTAGGTCTGCCCACCCAACCTGATACACACCCCGCCGCCAGTGTATTTTCCTGCTCCAACGTCTTATTTTGATTTGATTGATTTAAGGGGGAGGTCATCATCAGGGTGACACAGATGAGACAAACGCTGTCAGCAGAAAATAAATAATGATATGGATCTTGATGAGCAAGTGTTTAATAAAATATAAATATAAAATGTAAGTACTATGTTTATACCAATACAATGTGAAATACTGAAAATGTTTAATAAAAAGTTTTATTAAAAAGAGAAACACTTCAGACTCATCCATTGACCTCAGTGGAAAACCATGGTTATACCTGACAGAACACATATTTTCTAGTGTAAACTATCAGTACATAAGTGTGTTGGATAGCTAGGAGGAAGAATGGAAGCAGACACTGCAATGGCATTTTACAAAGGACAGACAGATCTACCTGCATCCACCTGCCTAGAATTGGGTGCACTGCATAGCTACTGGTGTGTGTGTATCTGAGAGAGAGAGAGAGAGAGACAAACACAGACACAGACACAGACACAGACAGACAGACACAGACACAGACACAGACACAGACACAGACAGACAGACACAGACACAGACACAGACAGACAGACAGACAGAGAGAGCGACACTAAAAACTGTAGGCCCTGGGTAAGGGGGTTGGACTGTGTGAACAGGGCTAGCTCCCAGAACAGCTGGGGAGACATGGGGTTCTGGGCCTCACCTGTCTGAGAGTGCCAGTGCTGAGGGAGAGCTTGACCACGCTCCACCCCGGAACCAGTACAACAGAGGAGAGGGCCAGCAGCCAGCCCAGCATGTACGCCCAGTCTGGGTACACATACCAGCGGTTAAAGGTCAGGGGCTGGTACTCCACCACATAGAAGATGAAGGATCCCTATGGGAGAGCAGTAAGAGTGGAAGGTTTTATAATCATTACAAACACCATACTGCCATTGTGTCATAGAAGTAGAATTAACAAGAAATTGTCTTTATGGCAGGATTAGTTCAAATCGGCTAACATAGTTATGTACTCATAAAATATTCATTTTGGAGTAACAAAACATGTTTCATTTTAAAACGTGCTGGTTAACGGTAGGAAACAGAGACCTAATTCAGAGATCTCAATCTCAGGTCGCAGAGGTCTTCAGATTTTTTGTCTTTGCCTGTACTTAAGTCTTTAATTCAAGCATAAATAAGTTTCCAAAGCATAAATTGCCAGCAGACTGAAAGGAGATCACAAAAGCTTACAGACACTGAAGCTCATCGGGACTGAATGTTTTGTTTCCTGGACCTGAATCCTATGGTAGTCTAGTGATGGTTTGTAGAATAGTACATGTGACATGCCTGGTCGAAATATTTCTACAACAAAGTTAAGTGACTTCCATTTCTCCCTCCACGCTTGGCCCCTCTGGCTCATCTCATCTTGACAAAGAAATGCACATTATGCTTCTAGATCTTCTAGCCAGCAGTCATACCACCACACACTCTGCTCCTGCCGACTGGCTGAAGCTAAGCAAGTGTGGGGATTGGTTAATACTTGGATGGGAGACCATCAGGGAATACTGAGTTGCTACTGGAAGTGGTGTTGGTGGGTCAGCAGGGGGCAATCTTCCCTCTGGTCAAATAAACCCCATTGCCCCAGTGCAGTGACGGGGACACTGTGCTGCAGGAGATGCCGTCTTTCAGATGAGACGTTAAACCGAGGTCTTGACTCACTGTGGTCATTAAAGATCCCATGACACTATTCGCAAAGAGTAGGGGGTTCCCCGGTGTCCTGGCTAAAATCCCAGATCTGGCTCTCACAAAAACTTGCCACCTAATCATCCCCTGATTTAAATGGCTAAAAAATGTTCTCTCCCTCCAGTGGAGCTGCTCAGTGGCCAACAATAGAGGATTGTGGTTGTACTGGGTAGCTCCCAGGTGTAAATGTGAATGAGTGTGAAGCAGGGCGTTGCTGCAAAAGAGCATCCTTGCTCACGAACCTACCCTGGTTAAATTAAAAAATTTTTTAAAAAAGATCTGGGGTGCAGGTTTTTGTTTTAGCCCCCACCAAGACACCTGATCTTATTTATTAAGGTCTTGACTGAAGACCATGATTGGTTGATTAGTTGAATCGGGTGTCATATTTCTGGGCTAAAACAAAAACCTGTGCCCACACCTGATTTAAAAGGAATCGGATTTCATTAAGTTTTTAAAAAGTTTTTGAGTCCAATTACAGCTGGACTCAAATTTGTAATGTCATTACCCAACTCAAAATCTTGATTGAGATGATAAACCCAGAAGCGATGTTGCAGGTACACGCCCTTATCTACAGTGAATTAGATTATCAAAAGGACACATATCATGATTGAATGTGCAACATGAGTAAAGTATGAAATGCAGCTATGACAGTGACGTGCACAAGGCTGGAGCCACATGTGCTGCAGCACCTGCCCCTTAGTTGCCTAAAGATCTAAAACTGCCCTTTTGATTTGTGACTTTATTGTTCGGTTGAGCATTTCAATGCAGTGCTTTGGGGATCACATTCACCCTCGCTGGTTTCCCTCCGTAGTTCTGAATGATGGTTCATTCATGCACAGAGTGTTTCGCGCCACTGGATATGCCACATAGGGGTGAGTCAAACTCACCAGAGTCACCAGCGGTGTGAAGTAGAGCCAGCAGAGCTTAAAGATGAGGCAGGGACGTTCTCCGGTCATGTCCTCAATCACATCGACCATTCGCTCTGCCCCTACTCGACGGACACACAGGAATGGTGGTGAGCATTGCAGTGTATATAAAGCAAACCTCCACTGGAAAAAAAAAACAAACTCAAAAGGCAGTGAATGGGAAATCAAGAATGTCGTTCATTTGGTTCCTGTTTCAAAACTGCTTTACTTTTGTTATTCACAAGGCTGCAGGCTTTGTTTTGTAAGCACAATGGAGCTGTTGGGTCTCAGAACATCTCATGGCGACAGAAGATGCACAACCGAATTCAACAGTACAAGCAATTGTATTTTAGGTGTACAGGGGAGGCAGTGTGCCACCCCAGTCTCTCACAAAACATTCAGCTAAACATACTTTTATATACTTAATATGGCTATATACTTCATATGTGACGTTTTGATAATGAAAGCAAGTCAGTGGTCACTAAAACTGCCAGGAATGATGACTTGGGATATTCTGCATGTTTTTCTAATTAATATAGCTCACATTCTTAATTAATTATTAATTAATTAATAATTGCTTATTTTTATCACTACCCATCAGAGCACTGCACTTTGGAACTGCTGGCTCTCTGGCTCCCAGTCTCCTTTTTGAAGGGGTGTTGACTGCTCTTGGTATGTCAGGGTGTGGTTTTCATGGTCATTAATTTGCATTGCTGTGTTTTTATTTATCTGGATATCTCTGCTTCAAACATATCAGTCATTACTCCATTGTGTATGAACACTGTCATTTTCCACACAAATGAAACAAAAAGATAAGTTACTTTGAAACTAGGGTCAAATCAGGGATATTCTACCATTCTGTATATTTTTAGGTAATGTTTTTCCAATGGAGGCTCCCCTTTAAAAAGTTTCTCCTGCCTTTGGCAGTGAAATAAAGTTCCAGTTAAAAGGCAATCCTTGTGCATCTGACTTTCAGTCTTTTTCTTATTGGCTGGATTGCCATGATTTAAAGCTTTTAAACATGGTCTTCATTTTTTAAAGTAGGCTAGGTGTTCATCTGCCTAAACATTTAATTTAGAATCTCTTAAACTTTATGCATTTTTATACATTTTTCAAAAATAAATATACAGAAAGCCATTGTCATTATCTGTTCTGTTTTTCTTTTCTATTTCAAGATTATTGTATTAGAAAGTCACAGTTTATAGAAAGGTCCACTGTTTTATGTGTTAATACAGTCAGGCAGAAAAGTCCTGCACTCACCAAATAGCCAGCCCATGGCCAGAACCTCGAACACACACAGGAAGAACACACAGGCCCCATTAAAGGCGTAGTAGTCGAAGAGCTGAAACACATACATCCCCCCCTAGTGGACAGCAGGGGATATTACAAGGGTAGATATCATGGCAAAATACAGTCAGGAAGATACTGAAGTGATTTTTGCTGTGTGAAACCTGGAATTATGGTTATGATCAGAATGATGCAAGTTTGAATTATTTTCTGTGGGCCTGTAGCCTTCAACAGGGGAGTAACCTGAATTACTTCTATATATATTTAAGGATTTAAAATTGGTAGTGATTAAAATGTTGTTTGTGTAATCTGTGTAGGCCAAAGAAGCCTGTGATAAGAACATCCTCTGGGTAAACTGATAACACATATTGAAATGTAATTTTTCTCTCTCCCCAGCTGTCTTCTTACCTGTGTGACCATCACCAGCTGCAAGATGAAGCAGGAGAGGCAGAAGAGCAGGACGAAGATCTCTCTGTGCCCGGCCCTCCACAGTAACGTGGGAAACATGTCTGTCACCGATGTGATCACTCCCTCCATCCCCACAAACTGAACAACAGACAGAAGCACAAATGAACAGGCAGTGAATGGAAGAGGGTGGAAGGAAGGAAAGAAAAAGAAAGCAAGAGAAAAAAAGATGACAGTCACAGAAAGTTTTCCTGCTTGTGAGAAATAAAATACATCTTTATTAGCCATGAAATGTGTGACCCAGCACCATGCCAGCACACCTTCTAGCACAGCTTCACTTCATGTTAAATCATGAACCAATCCGGAAGAGTCTAGAAGTAAGAAATGGCTGCAGGTAGTTGTAGTGCTGGCAGTTTCACAGCCTCAGCAGCCAGGAATGGTGAGCCGCAGCCAGGTTACTGATTACCTGTGTGTCCAGGCCCAACAGGATGATCATAATGAAGAAGCACACGGCCCACAGCTGAGGTAGGGGCATCATTGCTACTGCTTGGGGGTACGCAATGAATGCCAGACCAGGTCCTGGGAGCAGGGAGCAGAGGAGAACATGGAGGTGATGGGAAGGAAAGACAGGGGGAGAGTGAAGGAGACAGAGAATGAATGGAAGAAAAATACATGATCCAATAGTGTTTACTCTTCCTTAGCTTACTATACTACTTAAATGGTTATCTTAGCACTATAAGTTTTGTCAGCACAGAAGGGTATTCAGTACCGTGGTGTTTTCCCATTTGTGATTTTCTGGAAATGAATTTTAATTAGATATATTTTTAACTTGTCACATCTTCATCATTTGTCTTGGCATACTATACAAAGAACTTCAGTACCTGATTCTGCCACTTCCTCAATGGCGACGCCCAACTCAAGGGCCATGAACCCCAGCACAGAAAAGACCGCGAATCCCGTCACTACACTGGTCCCGCTGTTCAGCAGGCACAGCCACAAACAGTCCCTGCAGAAACACCACCAGGGGGGTAAAGGAATTTGCTGACCTGCCTTTGTTTTTTCATTTATTTCCTTTTAAAAGTGAAAGAAATTAAGATTTTGCAGAGGTAGCAGATGACCCACATGATGATGAGGCACAGAAAGACCTCCCACCTCACACTGCCCACCTCCTCAATTCCCACTGAGATCGCCAGCACACGTCTCCTGGGGGTGGGGGGGGGGGGGGGGGGGGGGGGGTGGGGGGAGTGGGGGGGGGTGCGGAGTGGGGGGCAGGGAAAGAAAAATAGAATAATGAGGGGAGGAAAGGGAGGTAAGTGGAGAAACAGAAATATACATTTTCACAAAAAAGGCCCTGCCAGTTAATTTAAATTTATTCCCATTTAAGAGCATAATGCTTTGCATACCCCTCATATCCTGGCCCTACCATGTACACAAATATTGAACATTTTCTCTTCTTATTATTCAGTGTTTCACTGGAATAAATGCAAAAAGGTTAAACTAGGCCAATGTACTCCATCTCCAGATACAGTACATCTGTAAACTAGGTCAATATATCACCTGATGTGTTAACAGACTCTTATCCAGAGCAACTTACACGTTTTCCATACATTAATACAGCTCAATATTGGCATAAGGAATTAAAGCTAAGTAAATTATGTTAAGATTTCAACCCACAACCTCTGAGTTTCCTAGTTCATGAACCCTGAGTTCTGTACAAGCTGCAATCCTACAGAACTCAGCCTGCAAACTTACTCCCAAAACTCAGTGGCTGCAGAGGATGAGTTGTTGGGCTGTTGGGTCCAGTTTGTGGTGAGGTTTCGGTTGGAAAAATCCACACAGTGATCTGAAACACAGAGAGTAGCCTTTCCTAAATCATCGAAACAGACTTATTGGATATTGCAGCTGAGCTGAATCTTTATGAAAAGATTACAAGTGTTAATACATATGAAAATATATATTTCATATTGACATATTACAAGTGTTAAGGATACATTTTGAAAGCAATGCAAAAATAATAAACTGAATTCTGAAATACATTCCATGAAGCAGGCATAAGATCACATATGAATGTTGCAACCTGAAATACCTGGCATACCTGGCACACGTACTGGCATGCAGAAGCATACCAGTAATAAGTTCTTCGTGCTTGATTGAATTTGCAGTTCAATTTTCTGAAAGAGGGCGGACTGCAGTACCCAAAGGAAATGGGGGTTCTTACCCTACCCAGTATAACTTCAAGACAGCTTTGTACCTGTATGCACCATGGATTGTAGGTCACCTGTATTTCAGGTGTTCTTACAGTCAGCCCAGTGTAGCTGAGAGACGGGCTCTGTACCTGTGTCCTCCTGTATAGACTGCAGGTGGAGTTATACCACGTACACTGCATTTCAGATCTTACCTGAGTTCCAGGTGTTGGAGCAGCTGGCCCAGGGCAGCTGTGAGCTGAAGGAGAAGTAGAGGTAGAAGAGAGCCCAGGCCAGGATGATGATATAACACATGCAGCTGTAAAACATGATCAGCTGGCCCGCATAGCCAATTCCTGAGACACACACAGGCACACACAAACATGATTAGCAGCTGACAGTGGCAATCTTTGGTTTGGACAGCTAAATTGTGTCACAGGCACACAGAAAGGATTAGGACCCTGGTGCAGAAATGACTCAGGGAGGCAGAAGTAAGGAATATGTTAAGTCTTTACTGAATTAAACCAGTAAAACAAAAAACAAGGAAACACGAGGAGCATGGGAAGCAAAACCTAGACAAGGGGGACTAGAGTAGAACATGCAAGAACACACAAGGACCAAGCACTAAACTGAGGAAAACCAGGAACTTAAATACACAGAGAGACATGCGCAGACATTCATGGAAAATGAGCAGACATGCAGAATGTGAAAAATCAATGGTCCAATAACAACTACAATTAGCAGGCACGAGACACAAAACACAGGGAATGCACAGGATCACAACTGAGAGTTAAAACAGGGCATCAGTATATTATATGAGTTGCGGGCTCCCAACTATTTTTTTTTTCAAGACCAAATTGTAAGAAAAACGTTAGGTCTTAACCTCGCAACTCAAAAGATATGAGATACCATTCCGACCTGATCGGTTTGAACCGACTGGTTTGTGGGCTCCCGATCAAAATGTTTTTGGCTTGAATAGGGTTACAGTACTGCTTGGATAATCAGCAGTACTGTAGCCCTACTACTAATTATCCATTGGATCCCAGTGTATTCACTGACCCCAGTCCACATCTCCATGCCTTGGCTCAGGAGATTTCATATATTTGACATTACATCTGATTATGAGTTGCCCTGCAAGGCCGTTGGGCACACAGAAACAGAAACTGGCCTGACCATAAGGCTGATCCACACAGCAGAACAGGACCTTAATAGGGTGGGCCCCACGCAGCCTAGAGCCACACTAACCATTCCCCACCAACAGCAACAGTGCACTTTTGATATTGTTGCATTTTTTATATGTCTATAGAGTTTGGAGATTTGCATGTATGAACAATTGAACTGAACCCCTGGCTGCATGAGGAGATTTGTACATGGATTGAGAGGCAGCCACCCTAAGGGCTGGGCCACAAAGTCTCCCCTCTGTTTAATTTTAGATCACATGCTCATGCCTAGTGAGCCCGTCTTCTCTACTTCACCCCAAATTGTGATTTAGTTTTACCCATTCACTGACAAAGGTTTCTGGCCTCTCACCCTCAGCCAATGGGCACAGCTTCCTCCAGCATGTGATGGCCCCCTCCTGGGTGTACTGTCCCATGGCAGTCTCCAGCAGGAACAGGGGTATCCCACAGGTCACCACAAAGAGCAAATACGGCACAAGGAACGCTCCTACAGATACACCCACACACAACGGAAACATTTGAGATAAATCTTCAATCACCAGCCTCACAAATGTTACTGTACGTGAACAAGACCAGAGATGTTTACTTCTGGACAATTAATAATCCATGACTATAGCTACATCCAAATCAACACACTTGCCTACAATTGAGTGTACTGTTGAGTATACTGGATGAGTGAAGCACCACAAATAAATAGGCAAAATTTAGAACATACAGGTACTATTAACATGTAAATCAAACCTATTGTTCACAAACCATTGACACTCTCTCCTACTTATTCATATACATAGTCTCACTCTGGAGCACTCACACTCCTACTTGCTCTTAGACTCATAAACCTTACACTCATACACTCACTCACACTCATACTCATACTCACACTTATACACTCATACACTCACTCACACTCATACTCATACTCACACTTATACACTCATGCACTCATACACACACTCATATCCATAATTACATTCATACTCACACTCATTCTCAGATACTCATGCAATTACATTGATACACACTTATTCAATTGTACTCATTCACTCATACACTCACTCACTCACTCACCACCGCCGTTCTGGTAGCAGAGGTAAGGGAACCTCCACACATTTCCCAGCCCCACTACGTTCCCCGCCACCGCCAGGAGGAACTCCACCTTACTCCCCCACTGTCCCCTCTCCTTCAATGGCCTTTCAGCGGTCTCCCTCTCCTTCTTCATCTGTTCTTCCCCTGGGATCTTTCACTCTCACTGTGTCCCTCTCCGGTGCTGTCCGTTCCTCACTCTCTGACCGTTTTCCTTTGTCTGGACACTGCAAGCTGGGAACAGAACCTGATGTTTTACCTACTGAATGACAGACACCTTACATATGCACAGTGTATCTGGGATGCTGGGTCAAGTTACCAATGAGTGCCATGTTAAAGAATACAGATGCAGTCCGGGGGAATGCACGCACATCCAAAATATTCTAACAGGTGCAGGATAAAAAAACAGTAAGGAGAGAGTATATCCGCACACTGTTTTTTCTGCTCCCAAAGTGATTTATTGGTACAACGTTTCGAGGTGTGCGGATATACTCTATTTAACAGAATAGACATCACTCTCTTTATAATGGCCCAGTTGTTACCTTGTTTTTATATGAGTGATTTATTTTAATTTGAAGTCCAAAACAAGGTATGCTTCAGTTGTTCTTGAGGATCACAAATAAGCAGAAATTACACACGCACAAGCAAAGCTTGGGCTTCACCTCTATAATAACAATAAATTAAATGTTAGCCTATAGGCTAAATAATAGGTAAAGGCCTGTAATGACTCACTTGAATTGTTTTTCCTTTGGAAGTACACTTTCAGAGGCACAGTGCAATGATGTACTGCATTCACATGATTACCAGTCCTGCTGTTGCAGATGTTTTAACAAAATGAAAGGGCATTGTGACATTCAGTCTGCCGGAGAGGCAGATTGGTCTCGGCCGCACCGGCTGGTGGAGAGAGGCACACGCACCTGGGCTGCGTTGGCTAATTAGCCACGTGCTTAAAGGTGTGCTGCTCTCCATGGTTCAGGTCCGAGACCGGGAGCTAACACAGAGAGCACAGTTATGATTTTCATTCAGTTTTATTTTAGAGGTTGGTTCAAGTAAAAAGGAAAGACCAAAGACGTAATCCTCAGCTGGGATGCTGGAGGTGCTCGAGCCGGCTGGGAAGGTGGGCCAGCTACGGGCAGCGCATGTGAAAGTGGTCGCACTGTTTTACTATCTTCGTTATTTTAGCTTGTTGTTTTAGTTTATTGTTTTTGCCCGGAACCCGTGGGGGATGAGGGTGAAGAGGGTCGTTTATTCTATTTCATGTTTGTGTAGGTGCTCTCTCTCTCTCTCTCCATGCGGCAACCAACAGTGTTCTGTGGCACTGCCGCATCTCCCTCCTAGGGGTATCACCTGGCGTGTGACAGGCACATATTTTGTAAAATAACAGCACTATTATAAGCTAATAGGGGGAAAAAATGTTTTCCCATTTCCCATTAGTATATTGGGAAGCAGGCAATACTTTAACCGGGAATCCCCAGGAACCCATTTCCTGGTGTTAAACCTTAAAGCGTAAATATCAGTGATTCAGAATTAAACAAATAACAATGGGATATTTGGCACTGCTACATAAAAAATGGCTCATAGGCAGTTTTCCTGTACTAAAAAAAGTCCTGCTGCTTTTAAGTTTTTTTTTGCTCCATATTGGAATGTGTGAAATCAGGGTTCAAACACGTTATCCAAACTATGCTAGCCTCCTTCATTCTCACCTGCAAGAGCTGGCTTTGTTGTTTCTTTATTGGTCTCTATCTATATGAGATATGAGAACTACTTTAGTCATCTTCCTTGTAGGCTATTCATCATTTTTAGGCATTCCCCTAATCAGAGTCATATGTTGGGTCATACACAGGTGTAGTTATTGCCACACCACCAATAGGCCTACTGGTATTTTGTAATTTAAATTTAAAAATGAATTCACTGTTGATTTTATTAAATGAATAGAAGCACATTATATTTAAACTAGACAATTCCTGAAGAAATTGTGAAGTGTGGTTGCCGCTAATGCAAAGTCGACATTGTGTTGAACAGACTGAACCGTGCTAAGTAGTAAGTATATTATTCAAGGCAGTTGCTAGGGTGTTTTGAGTGGTGTCTAGGGTTTTGCTAGGTAATTGCTATGGAGGTCGAGGCAGTTGCTAGGGTGTTCTAGGTCGTTGTTAGGGTGTTGCTAGATGGTTGCTATGGAGTTCTAGGTGGTTGCTAGGGTGTTCTAAGTGGTTGCTAGGGTGTTGCTAGATGGTTGCTATGGAGTACTAGGCAGTTGCTAGGGTGTTGCTAGGTGGTTGCTAGGGTGTTGGTAGGTGATTGCTATGGAGTTTTAGGTGGTTCCTAGGGTGTTGCTAGGGGGTTGCTATGGAGTTCTAGGTGGTTGCCTGGGGTGTTGCTAGGTGGTTGCTATGGAGTTCTAGGCAGTTGCTAGCATGTTCTAGGTGATTGCATAGGTGGTTGCTATGGAGTTTTAGGCGGTTGCAGGGGTGTTTCTAGGTGGTTGCTATGGAGTTTTAGGCGGTTGCAGGGCTGTTTCTAGGTGGTTTCTATGGAGATCTAGGCGATTGCTAGGGTGTTGCTAGGTGGTTGCTAAGCAGTTCTAGGCACTTGCTAGGTTGTTGTTGGTGATTGCTAGGATGTTACTATGTGGTTGCTAGGGTGTTCTAGGTGGTTGCTAGGGTGTTGCTAGGTGGTTGCTATGGAGTTCTAGGTGGTTGGTAGGGTGTTGCTAGGTGGTTGCTGTGGAGTTCTGGGTGGTTTCCGGGATGTTCTATGGTGTTGCTATGTGGTTGCTATGGAGTTCTAGGCGGTTGCTAGGGTGTTGCTAGGTGGTTGCTATAGAGTTTTAGGCGGTTGTTAGGGTGCCTAAGGCAACCACACTAATAATAATATGTGGGATAATAGTAGTGTGGTTTACTAAGGCAACCACACTAATAAATAATATGTGCAATAATAATAGTGTGTTTGCCTAAGGCAACCACACTAAATAAATAATATGTGCAGCAGTGTAGTATAATGGGTAAGGCATTGGTCTTGTAACCTAAAGGTCCCAGGTTCGATTCCCCCGCGGGACACTGCCGTTGTGCCCTTAAGCAAGGTACTTAACCTGCATTGCTCCAGTATATATCCAGCTGTATAAATGGATACAATGTAAGAATGGATACAATGGATAAGAGCGTCTGCTAAATGCCTGTAATGTAATGTAATGTGCAATAATAATAGTGTGTTTGCCTAAGGGAACCACACTAATAAATAATATGTGCAATAATAATAGTGTGTTTGCCTAAGGCAACCACACTAATAATGCTAAGCACTATCAGGTATAGCCAGTTCTCCTCAGCTGCTTGTAGGTGAATAATAAAATCATTGGGATGGCAGGTATGCCATCCCGCCAAGTTACGCCTTGGCGGGGGCATGCCCCATACCTATACAGCACAGAGAGTTTGGCACTTTTCAGGGTTCCCCACAGAAATAACCACAACAGCCACAGACACTCAGCCCTTAAAACATTAAATTCTGTACATTCTCACCCCATTTCAACAGACAGAATTAATAAACAACTTCATAACTTGGCATTTGGCAGTGTAAAACGTGTTTTTTATGAGATTTACATTGCAAGACTGTGAAAAGACACATGGTCAGTTTACTAGTTTGGAGAGCTGTAATGATTTTTTCAAATAAAATGTTATTCCCAAACAAATGCATGCAATTACATTGTCCAATTAACTGTATCTATTTAATCAACAATGGATGTAAGAGTTTTTAAATAAAACGAATTCATGTTTTATATTCATCTTTAATGTCTTTATTGTCTTCAGAAAAGTAAAGCTGCTTTGTGACAGTGACGTTCACACTGCAGCTGGACATTGCTTTATGCACATGTGAAGCAGAGCTCACTCATGGAAAAGTTGGGGCTCACTGCCTCAACTGATTTGTTGTTACAAACACACTCTGTGTAAGTTAACAAGGTATTTTATAGTCATGGCATTTACTGGAGGGAGGGCATGAGATGTGGCAAAAAATTCTAGTGACTAAAATGTGACTAAAATACTTAGTTATTTTCTTTGACTAAAATAAATACGATTTTAGTCATTTTTGTCCTGAATAAAAATAATGAACATAATAATAAAATATGACAAAAACTAAATAGAACAGTGAGAGTCACTTTCAAACAAGTTTTTTTGTAAATGCCTGTGAACTCATTTTCTAGCAGAGCCACAAGTGCTGAAACCCGCCGGGAAGAAGAGAGTCCCTTTCACCCAGATGTGGAGCTTACCTGGTGGAGGAGAAGGGCACAGGACTCCAGAAAAGCTGTGGGGGTGGACGGGGAGCCTTTCCTCTGGCTACACGCTCTCTGCACCGGCAGTGAAGGTGTATGTGTATGGGGAGGTGTGTCCTTAGAGGAGTAGCAGTAGAAGTTTTCTCACAAGCCATGCTGCACCTGTGGCTTTTTATAGAGTTTGTCAGAGGACCTGAACCTATTTGTGCAATCTTCCTGAAGACACACACACACACACACACACACACATATAAACACTCTTTCCTCCATTCACACCCCCCCCCCCCCACACACACACACACATTCAGTGCAAAGGTGTTTACCCCACAAAGCCCTTTCATCAAGAACTACCCTAACCTGCCCCCCCAAACCCCTATTACACCCCTTTGTACCCTACCCTTGCACTCCCCCCCCCCCCCCCTTCCAAACACATACTGTCGAGCAGTAATTCAGTTCTACACGGAGACTTCAATCAAGGTTAAGCTTTAATGCATGACATCACGGATTGAAGTACAGCCATCTGTAGTTCTCTGAAAATACACTTTATTCAGCACGTTTTTTATACACTACATGGCCAAAAGTATTTGGACACCCCTTCTAATTAGTGGGTTCAGCTACTTCAGCTACACCCATTGCTTACAGGTACATAAAATCAAGCATACAGCCATGCAATCTCCATAGAAAAACATTGGCAGTAGAATCGGTCATACTGAAGAGCTCAATGACTTGTGGTGCTGTTATAGGATGCCACCTTCCAAAGTCAGTTCATCAAATTTCTGCCTTGCTAGAACTAGCTGGTCAACAGTAAGTGTTGTTATTTTGAAGTGGAAATGCCTCAGCTCAGCTGCAAAGCGGTAGGCCACACAATCTCACAAAACGGGACCACCAAGTGCTGAAGTGCGTAGTTCATAAAAATCTTCTGTCCTCGGTTGCAACTCTCACTACTGAATTCCAGCCTGCCTCTGGAAGCAAGGTCAGCGCAAGAACT
Source organism: Anguilla anguilla (assembly GCF_013347855.1). Lineage (NCBI taxonomy): Eukaryota > Metazoa > Chordata > Actinopteri > Anguilliformes > Anguillidae > Anguilla > Anguilla anguilla. The sequence goes on from NC_049212.1 coordinate 26,412,873, forward strand.
GTTCATAAGAAGCTTCATGAAATGGGTTGCCATGGCCAAGCAGCTGCACACAAGCCTTAGATCACCATGCACAATGCCAAGTGTCGACTGGAGTGGTGTAAAGCACACCGCTATTCAACTCTCGAGCAGTGGAAATATGTTCTTTGGAGTGATGAATCACACTTCAATCAATCAATCAATCAATCAAAATCTATTTCTATAGCACACTTCATACAAAGAGGCAACCCAGTGTGCTTTACATAAATAAAAGCAAAAGGAACAAAGAAAGTACAAAGTACATAAAATTGAATAAAAACAAAATTAAAAAACATAGTCATTCCCGTCGGGTGTAAAGATTTTAGAACTGGAGTAATGTGCTCTGTTCTTTTCGTCCTGGATAAAACTGTAGCTGCTGCATTCTAAATAAGCTGTAGCTGTTTAATGGTCTTTTTGGGAAGTCCAGTGAAGAGGCCATTACAGTAGTCCACCCTACTGGAAATAAAAGCATGAATGAGCTTCTCTTGGTCTTTTTGGGACACCAAACTCTTGATTCTGGCTATATTTCTAAGATCATAGAATGCTGTTTTAGTGATTGCTTTGATATGACCGATGAAGGTGAGATCTGAGTCTATTAGAACGCCAAGATTTTGGACTTGGTCTTTGGTTTTTAGAGCCCGATAAGATAGCCAATATTGTTACAAGAAACAATATTGGCTATCTTAGCTCACGCAAACTAAAAATGCTGTATTCCCAAGCAATGCTGCTACCCAGTGTTTCCTAAACTATTTCAAATAATTAGGCCCTTTTTTCAACTTACTACTTCAGAATGGGCATAGCCTGTAGGTTAAGTTTGACATGATCACAGACTATTGTACAGTACAGTATTGTAAGTGTATTAACCATGACCGAGATGAGTTTGCTTATTGAATGATATATAAAACAGATGTTTAACAAGTGCTTCAAATGAAATTAGGTGTTCTTTAATGCCATCATTTGCATGTGCTTTTAAAGAAGGTAGACCAGTAAGCACAAGCCCGAATATAGATGAAATCCAGATGTCTAAATGGGTGGAACTATAATATAGGTTTACATTTTGACATAAAGGTCTAGGTTGGCTCAATTCAACCATAATTCAGCTCATGTTTTACTTCCATATATCCTGACCGGCTAGAAAACGTTCACATTGCAACCAAATCTAGCTGGTTAACCTAACGTCTAGATGGTACAACATAATAGGTTTGGTGAAAGACAGGCTAGATTTGGTTGAAATGTGATAGTTTTGCAACCGGCTAGGACATAGGCAGGCTATCATTTTTAAATTACTGGTAAAGAAAGCTAACCTAGTCAGTTTATGTCAAAACATCTGTCAACATCGATTTCAATCCCTTCAGAGGTTTAGACACCGTCTGTATTGAAATTATAGAGAATGGATGGGGTGACATAGCTCAGGAGGTAAGAGCGGTTGTCTGGCAGTCGGAGGGTTGCTGGTTGGCTCCCCTGCCCTGGACGTGTCGAAGTGTCCCTGAGCAAGACACCTAACCCCTAATTGCTCTGGTGAATAAGAGGCATCAATTGTAAAGCGCTTTGGATAAAAGCACTATGTAAATGCAGTCCATTACCATTTGGATTTTAGCAATATAAATGAGTTCCCAAGAGGATTGTACAGTTGCAAAAAAAATAGTTTTAAACAATAGCCAATTATTACTTAAAAGATAAGCTTGCATAACGAGTTAGAGGTTTGCCTGAGGCTTCCTCGGTGGGATGTGATCCCAGACTTTTAAGTTGTTTGAATGTCTCATAAGCAAATGTGTTTCCAATGAACATACATCCATTTGTGTGTATGTGATGTTTTTCTTGGCTGGTGTAGATAAATGCCCAATGGGGAGACATGTTATTTGCGGGCCTGAAACATTTTTGATGATGTAATGGCCAGAATGAAGGAAAAAAACACAAAATTCCCTAAGTTTGGGGTGTAAGAGTAATTTTCTGATTGACAGTATATGTGTGTTAACATAGAGACAATCACGTGATTAAATATATCCTTTATTATTCTCTTGATTACTGTTACACCATATATCCCAATGTACGTGATTCGAAATATACTCTTTATAGCAAATAGTTTCAAATCAAGTGTCTAGACCTTTGCATAGTCTGTTCTGAGTTCTGGAAAGTGAGAAGACACCCTGTCTGAGAACTGGTCAGTAAACAAAAAGATAAATGATCAAGGCCTAAGTGTGAAAAACAGATTGTCCCATTCTCCAGAAATTGGGAGGACTGGTGGATGACACCGCACCCTAGAGGACTTATTGTACGGTCAATCTTATCAGAAGACAAAATAAATCTGGGAAAAACCAAGGTTGTCAGACCGGGTGTCCACTGCTAAGGAGGGTAAGGATTAATTAGGGCAGGGGGCAGCTGTTTATAAAGAGAAGGAGAGACACGCCTCCTGTGCCTAGTGGAAAGTTACTGAGATCGTGGATATAAGGAACGGCCTATGCATCTAAAACATTAGAGAGTTTTGTGAGTGCTCTCTCATTCTTTCTTCTCCTTGCAAGTTGAATAAAAGTCTTATTGATCTTTGAAAGTGCTGTGACTCTGTGTTATTGGGGAAGGATCTCACCTCTGGGTATGTGGAGATGGGAAATGGTAAGTTCCCTGACAGGGGCTTCATTGTGCCCCAAACACACATTATTGTTTGTGACAGATTAAGTTGTTTGTGAATTCTGTCTGCTTACATGAGGTCAGGAGGTACAGAAATAGATGTTTTTAAACACTGAGAATCTGTGGTTGTTGTGGTTATTTCTGTAGGCAAACCTGAATAGTGCCCAACTCTCAGTGCTGTATAGGGCATGCTGCCATATGCCGCTTGGTCCAGATGGACATCCATAATTTCAAAGTCGCTTTAGTTTATTTAGCCAAAAGAAAATAATTAAGTGTAGTTTTCGCAGTGTTCGGTTTAACTGGAGACATGCTGTGTAAGTCTACACAGGTGTAGCCTAGTTATTGCCACACTGCCAATAGGCCTGGAAATTAGGTAAAGTAAGTAAAAAAAAAAAAAAAGTAAAAAAAAGTGCATCCACAGAGCTTCAACATTGATTTCATGAAATGAATAAAAGCATGGTATATTCAAATAATGTTCAGTACCATCAGGTATAGCCGGTTCTACACAGCTTCCTGTAGGCGATTAATAAAATAATGTTTATTTGCAATGTAAAATTGTGAAAAGATCACACATACCACATATTATGGGGTGTTGTTTGTAAACTTGAATAGGAACATTTTCACAGGTCTTGTTTCCTCACATTTACAAATATGATAGCATAAATAAATTCTTTCTTTAGGAAGATTTAATTCATAAATATGACCCTTGAAAGAAGGTATTCAAATATTTGTATCATATAATAAATCCATGTTACAAAATAAACATTTAGCAATAGTTAAATATTTAAATGATAGCTAAATCTGTCATAAAAAATAAGTATTTAGTGACAAATTAAATATTTAATTATATACAGTCCCCTCCAAAAGTATTGGAACAGCAAGGTCAATTCCTTTGTTTTTGCTATACACTGAAGACAATTGAGTTTGAGGTCAAAAGATGTACATGAGATGACAGATCCGAATTTCAGCTTTTATTTCCTGGTAATTTTATCTAGATTTGTTAAACAACTTAGAACATATCACCTTTTGTATCAGACAACCCAATTTTTAGATGAGCAAAAGTATTGGAACATGTGACTGACAGGTGTTTCTTGTTTCCCAGATGTGTCCTGTCAGATTGATTGGTTAAACAATGGTTTTACCCTTGGGTTTTGCCTGTGACAACTGCATTTGTGTTATAAAAGAAACTAACATGAAGACCAGAGAGCTGTCTTTGGGAGAAAAGCAAGTTTAGAAAAGAGGGGAAATCAATCAGAGCCATTGCACAAGCATTGGGGATAGCTTGTACGACAACTTGGAATGTCCTGAAAAAGAAAGAGACCGCTGGCGTACTGAGCAACAGATATCGAACAGGTCGACCAAGGAAAACAACAGCAGTTGATGACAGAAACATTGTGAAATCTGTGAAGAAAAACCTCAAAACATCAGTCAGTGACATCACAAACAATCTCCACAGGGCAGGGGTGAAGGTATCTCAATCAACTGTTCGAAGAAGACTTAGAGAGCAGCAATATAGAGGCTATACCACAAGATGCAAACCACTCATCAGTAGTAAGAATCGGAAGATGAGATTACAATTTGCAAAGAAGTACAGAGATGAGCCACAAAAGTTCTGGAACAAAGTTTTATGGACTGATGAGACCAAGATAAACCTCTACCAAAGTGATGGAAAGGTCAAAGTGTGGAGAAAGAAGGGATCTGCTCATGATCCAAAACATATAAGCTCATCTGTGAAGCACAGTGGAGGAAGTGTCATGGCTTGGGCTTGCATGGCTGCTTCTAGAGTGGGCTCACTAATCTTTATTGATGATGTAACTCATGATGGTAGCAGCAGGATGAATTCAGAAGTCTACAAAAACATTCTGTCTGCCAACCTACGGAGAAATGCGTCCAAACTAATTAGGAGGAACTTCATCATGCAGCAAGACAATGATCCAAAACACACTGCCAACACAACAAAGGAGTTCATTAGGGAGAAAAAGTGGAAGGTTTTAGACTGGCCAAGTCAATCACCAGACCCTTAACCCAATTGAGCATGCATTTCACCTCCTGAAGAGGAGATTGAAGGGAACCCCCCCCCCCCCGAAACAAACAACAACTAAAAGAGGCTGCAGTAAAAGCCTGGAAAAGCATCACGAAAGAAGAATGCAACAGTTTGATGATGTCAATGGGTCGCAGGCTTGATGCAGTTATTGCAAGCAAGAGATATGCTACCAAATATTAAGTGTTATTTGCTTTCATTTACTTAAATACTCTCTGTTCCAATACTCTTGCTCACCTAAAAATTGGGTGGTTGATACCAAAGGTGCTATGTTCTAAGTAGTTTAACACATCTAGGTGTAAATACCAGGAAATAAAAGCTGAAATTCTGAACTCTTGTCTCATGTTCATCTTTTTATCTCAACCCCAAATGTATTCAGTATATTGAAAAAACAAAGGAATTGGCCTTGCTGTTCCAATACTTTGGAGGGGACTGTATTTTATTAAATGTATGAAACATTTAGCTAAATATTTATCTAAATGTCTGAAATATTTAGCTGAATGTACCAAACATATTAGATAAATATTTAACTAAATGTTAGGTACATTTAGCTATTATTATAGTATTTATTTAGACATGGAGTATGAAGATTGTCTTTTCCATCTGTTGTGTGTGTGTGTGTGTGTGTGTGAGCGAGAGAGAGAGAGAGAGAGAGAGAGAGAGAGAGAGAGAGAGTTTTAATTAAAAATATATTGTATAATATTTTTAATTAATTTTAATTACTTTCAAACAACCGAGTGTTTTTGTATTTGTTTGCATTGGTTGCTCATAGCTGAGGAAAAACGCAAAGATTGAATGCCACCATGTGTGCAGTGAAGAGTGACTCAAGTGTCAATATTTACAATATTTACTTGCCAAAAAACAAAATGTATGGCCCCGTATCTAAAGCCACACCTGATTAGAACTAGATTCTAATTCTCTAGATGACTGATATGATTTTCAGATGCACACTTTTAACATCATCTACTTTTAAAAAAATATGATACTGTCACTTTATTGACTTTTGGTTCGTCACTAACTCTTCCATCTCTGTAGCAGAAATTGCATGCTCTCGCTCAGCCATTTGCTTCCGGGTCAGGGGGAGGTCATCATCAGGGTAAATCAGATGAGACAAACGCTGTCAGCAGAAAAGAAATAATGGTACTGAGAGAGAGAGAGAGAAATTGGCTAAAACACTGTTTGCCCTGGGTAAGGGCGTGGGACTGTGGGAACAGGGCTAGCTCCTAGAACAGCTGGGGAGACATGGGTTCTGAGCCTCACCTGTCTGAGAGTGCCAGTGCTGAGGGAGAGCTTGACCAGGCTCCACCCCGGAACCAGTACAACAGAGGAGAGGGCCAGCAGCCAGCCCAGCACGTACGCCCAGTCTGGGTACACATACCAGCGGTTAAAGGTCAGGGGCTTGTAGTCCACCACAGAGAAAATGAAGGAACCCTATAGGACAAGAGTAAGAGTAAGAGTAAGAATTTGTATTATCTCTGCCAGGCGAGAGATAATAAAAATTTCCATCATTATCCATTGAAATACATTGAGTGTTAACTCCTCACTCCCCCTAACCGGCCGGTAGGGACCGCATGTGATCAACAGCTGCTTCCGTTAAAATTCCAACAAAATAATCCACCGGCTAACGGTACGTTAATGTTTGAATCTGTGGCAATTATTTTGTTGATATTTTCATGTTGAAATTGATATTTTACATTGCTGGTCTTTTGGAATTGTTCCTGTCCAGATTGTTCCTTTCCATATTTGAAAGGAAAGTGCCAGACTATAACGTCAACGTTAGCTCTGTCTAACACATCGTGGCTGATATGAATGAAATTAGCTAACATGTCACCACCTTTAGCATTACTTCACTGAATCTGCGTTTTTGGGATTTTCAGTGGCACATGGTAAAAACTTGTAATATTGTATTTGTCTGGTTGCATTGATTGTGTAGCCTCTATTGTTGCATCAGCAAAGCTAACACGCCTGGAAGAGATCTGCACTCTACTGAGTGCACTCTTCTAGTTATAAATGTTATGTTACATGTACCATACTGCCAATGTGTAATGGAAGTAGAATTAACAAGAAATTGTCTTTACAGTAAAGTTCAATTGTTAAAATTGGCCCAATTTTGGAACGTTTCATTTTAAAACTTACTGGTTGAACTTCAACTATGACAGTGGCGTGCACAATGCCGGTGCCACATATGCTGCAGCACCTGCCCCTTTGTCTAAAGATATAAAACTGCCCTTTTGATTTGTGACTTTTTCGTGACCTTACACCTTCGGTTGAGCATTTCAATGCAGTGCTTAGTGGATCACATTCACACTCGCCGGCTGCTCTGCGTGGTTCTAACTGATGGTTCGTTCCAGTGGCGCAACTACACAGAGTGGTCCGGGCCAGTTTCAAAAAAGCCGACTGGACATCCCACAATGGGGGTGAGTCAAACTCACCAGAGTCACCAGCGGTGTGAAGTAGAGCCAGCAGAGCTTAAAGATGAGGCAGGGACGGTCCCCGGTCATGTCCTCAATCACATCGATCATGCGCTCCGCCCCTGCTCGAGGGACACACAGAGAGCATTATGGTGTGTATAAAGAAAACCTCAACTGAGAACAAAAGGCTCTCCTCTCCTCTGCCTCAATCTACAAATTTAGAATTTCATAAATTTTATACATTTAAAAAAAAATTATTAAAGCCATTTTCATTAGCTGTTCTTAACGTTGTGAGTACTTTGCATTGGTTCTTTTTCATAATCCGTTCCCATTTGGTGCCATTTTTTTCTTTTCTATTTTCACAGAGTATTGTATCAGAAAGCCACAGTTCGATGGAAGGTGCACTGTTTTGTGCAGTAATGTGTTAATACAGTCAGGTATCTTCCTAAGTTGAAGTTCAGGCAGCAAAGTCCTGCACTCACCAAATAGCCAGCCCATGGCCAGAACCTCGAACACACACAGGAAGAACAGACAGGCCCCATTACAGGCATAATAGTCGAAGAGCTGAAACACATACATCCCCCCCTGATGGACAGCAGGGGAAATGACAAGGGTAGGCAAAGGAAAAAACGGTCAGTAAATGACAGATTTGTGCATGCAATCACATTATAGACAAGTTTGTGCTTCCCAAACAGTTTGAGGAAGGCCCTTTCCTGCTTCAGCACGACAATGCTGAGCACACAGCGAGGTCCATATAGAAATGGTTTTGTCTAGAACACCATGGAAGAACTGAACTGCCTGCACAGAGCCCTGACCTCAACCCCATCCAAAACCTTTTGGATCAATAGGAAAGCCAACTCAGGGCCAGGCCTAATCGCCCAATCACCTTATTAAAGCTCTTCTGGCTGAATGAAAGCACATCCCTGCAGCAATGCTCCAACATCTAGTATAAAGCTTTCCCAGGAGAGTGGAGATTGTTATAGCAGAAAAGGGTGGACCAACTCCATATTAATCCATATAATTTTGGATGAGATGTTGGATGGCAGGTGTCCACATACTTTTGGCCATGTAGTGTAATATATTTTTTTCCCCCAACTGTCGTCTCACCTGTGTGACCATCACCAGCTGCAAGATGAAGCAGGTGAGGCAGAAGAGCAGGAGGAAGATCTCTCTGCGCCCGGCCCTACGCAGTACCCTGGGAAACATGTCCGTCACCGACGTCATCACCACCTCCATTATCACAAACTGACCGACAGATAGACAGATACCCCAAGGTTCACCAGAGAGGCAGGGAGAGAAAGGGAAGAAAATATGGAATGAAAAAGAAAGGAAGGGAGAGATAAATATGATTGATACACAGTAATGTTTAATTAGTGTGTTCCTGCTTGTGAGAAACTATCCACAAATACATCTTTATTAGCTATGAAATGTTGTCCAGTTAGCTCTGCGTGTAATCGTGCTCTGATCTACGATGACCCAGCATCATGCCGAGCAAGCTCAGTACAGCTTTACTTCATATTAAACAAAGAACCAAACCAGAATGATCTAGAAGTGTGCAAGGACTGCAGCCAGTTATGGTGCTGGCAGTTTCACAGACAGAGCAGCCAGGGATGGTGAGCCGCAGCCAGGTGACTGATTACCTGTGTGTCCAGGCCCAACAGGATGATCATAATGAAGAAGCACACGGCCCACAGCTGAGGTAGGGGCATCATTGCTATTGCTTGGGGGTACGCAATGAATGCCAGACCAGGTCCTGGGAGCAGGGGGGGGGGGGGGGTTAACTTGTGGTTAACTTATGGAAGAACTAGAACAGTATGGAAGAACTTGACTGACCTGCACAGAGCCTTGACCTCAACCTCATCCAACACCTTTGGGATCAATTTGAAAGCCAACTGCCAGCCAGTGCCCAATCTCACTAATGCTCTTCTGGCTGAATGGAAGCAAATCCCTGCAGCAATGCTCCAACATCTAGTATAAAGTCTTCCCAGAAGAGGGGTTGTTATACCAGCAGACATTGGCCTGACCATAGGAAGCCTAGAATCGCGCTAACCAATTCCATATTAATGCCCACAATTTTGGATGAAATGTCATGTGCCCCCATGCATTTGGCCATGTAGTGCATACGCACACGCACCCCAATCTGGAATGCACAATTGTCTGCAACCACAGCCGCGTACCATGCGCGAACCCCCTTTCCAATTCGGGAGAGCTGGAACATCCATGGTTCTCCTTCGAAACGCGTGCTGTCCAACGTCTGCTTCTTTTTGAGTTTAAAACTGCAGCTAAACTCGCACAGAGTGGCGTCCGAGGAAGACCGGACAAATTTGGCTTTGATGTGCAGTCACACAAGCACCATTATCAGCTGGTCAGGGCCATTCAAGAGCAATGAAAGGCAGATCACTATCTGACTGAATCCTCTCATGTCCTGGGCAATGCAGGCGCCATTTGTACATCATCCTGTGAAGCTACCGGCCAGTCAGCACTGGCGCGGTCTGGATTTGATGTAAGGCCATGAGGCTATCTATTGTGGTGTCCTAACCAAATGAGCCATCCAGCAGATTGATTTGTTTTATACTTATATTTTTGTCACATCTTAATCATTTGTCTTAACATACTATACAAAGAACTTCAGTACCTGATTCTGCCACTTCCTCAATGGCGACGCCCTGCTCATGTGCTATGAACCCCAGCACAGAAAAGACCGCGAATCCCGCCACTACACTGGTCATGCTGTTCAGCAGGCACAGCCACAAACAGTCTCTGCGGAAACACCACCAGGACAGTAAAATAATTCCCTGACCTTCCCTCAATTTCGCCTTTTTTTTCTTTCAAGGTGAAAGAAATGAAGTGTTTGCTCCTATGTGGCTATATGTGGGTATCTCTGGATTGCACTAGACAGAGGTATACATGTGGGTTTCGCAGTATTGCACTGGACAAAGTGTTGCATATTTATGATTAAGAACCTGACCTTTTTCCTCTGCCTTCCTGCCCTAGTATACTGTGGGTAAGCTAGGACCTTACTTGTAGCAGTTGTTGTTATAGGTGTTGTAGCTACCCAGCACAGTCAGAGAACCCACTCCAACACTGTAGGAGAAGAAGATCTGTGATCCTGCCTCCATCCACACCTGCAGTGACATCACAAATTGTGAACACATAGATGGAATATGGCTGAAAAAAATTAACATGTTCCCTGGCTGAATGAAATAAGGAAAGATACATTTTGCAGTGACAAGGCGATGGGGCACTGCCTAACATATGCTGATGTTACGGAGTTCTTACCTGTGGATCTGTCAGGTGGGAGGGGTCAGGGTACAGGTAGAACACCACCCCCTGCAGAGCTCCAGGTAGAGTTAGCCCTCGTATCAACAACACCAAAAGCATCAGGTATGGGAAAGTAGCTGTGAAATAAACCACCTGGCAAGAGAGAGAGTTTACAGAGTTTCTTTTATAGCCATGTGAAAATATCATGTTAATTTCAGATCTTTTGGCATTCAAAGAGTTCCTGTGTTGGGACCAAATGCCCAACATTCAATTCAATTTTCAATTTCAAAGTGCTTTATTGGCATGGCAAATATAAGCACTTGTGTTGCCAAGCAGTGGTTACAACATACAACTATATACAATGAATCCGAGAATGTGAATTTCTTATATAAAAAATATAAAAATATATACAAAAATATCAGTAAGTGATGTTAGGTGTGTGTGTGTGTCTGACTATCTGTGTGTTGTGTGCATGAGTGAATATTATTGTCTGCTTGTACGCGTGTATGCTGTGTGCAAATGTGTGCATGAGGTGGTCACACATTGTCCCTTAGAGTATGGCAAGAGAACAGAAATTGTGCTGCTAGTATGCAGCAACCTTTTTCTTCTCCTAATAGGTAGGATAATCTATCGTCATTGGGTATATCATTGAATTGGGGACATTTCTGGATCATTTTTTTGGCGAATTTGGTCAAATTTGGTGCATTCCATCAGGAAGTGTTTTTCAGTTTCATTGCATTTGCATTGTTGGCACAATCTTTTTCCTTCTGGCAACCATGATTTTCTGTGCCTGCAAGTTACTATGGCTAAGTGGTGCTCGCTGAGTCTATACCTCGTCAAGGTGGTTCTCAGTTTTTTGTCAATAACTGTGGTCAGGTAGTTCACCACAGCATACTGTCTTTTTAGGGCCAAATAACATTGCATTTTACTTTGCGATTTTGTTTTAGTTTCCCAGTAGGTTATATAATTCTGTTTCAGCTGTGTTGCAATTTGGTTTATTCTAATTATGTTTGTAGTTTTGTTCTGATCCTGAGCAGGTGAGGTGTTAGTGTGTCATTAGTGTATGTGGGGAACTAAGGCTCAGGACCAGCTGAGTGAGGGGATTGTTTGCTTTGCTCAACTCTTGGCATTGCAGGGCTTTGTATTGATGTAAGTGGGGGGTCACTTTGTTTTAGGTGCTTCCAAAATTTGATTGACCTTTTTTGTATTTTTATAAGTAATGGGTATTGGCCTAATTCTGCCCTGCATGCATTATTTGTTGTGTTTCTATGTAATTTCAGGATATGTTTACAGAATTCTGCATGCACGGTTTCAGTTGGATGTTTGTCCCATTTGCCAAATTCTTGAGTGATGAGTGGACCCCACACTTCACTGCCATAAAGAACAATTGGTTCGATTACAGCTCCAAAGATTTTAAGCCAAATTCTAATTGGAATCTCTACACAAATTTGTCGTTTCATGGCGTAGAAGGCCCTGCGTGCTTTCTCCCTTAGTTCATTCACTGCAATGAACTCTCTCTCTCTCTCTCTCTCTCTCTCTCTCTCTCTCTCACATGAAGCAAGCAACATCCGTTTCAATCTTTAACTGAACCAAATTTGTTGGCAGACTCATTAAAAGTTACCTGATAAGAACACATGTAGAGGAAAAACAGTAAAAACAAAATCAAACAGGACAGGACATGTTTGGTGCGTCAAAATGTCAGCATTGTTTACGTGTCCCTGTTGGACTGATCACACGCCACTCTGTGTTGAGTATTCCAGTCTATTACACAGTCAGTCTCACTCTTTGTAGAGGCAGCCCAGGTAAAGACATTCTGTGCTTATCTCTCTCAGTAGCTCTGGGACAGACCTTGCCTGTAGACTTCACCCCCTTCCAGATGCAGAAGTAGCAGATGACCCACATGATGATGAGGCACAGAAGCACCTCCCACCTCACACTGCCCACCTCCTCAATGCCCCCCGAGATCAACAGCACACGTCTCCTGGGGGTGGAGGTGGGGGGGAGAGAAAGAAAAAGAGAAAAATGAGGGGAGGAAAGGGAGGGAAGCCAGGAAAAAGTATAAAAATATGGATTTTAACAACTTAATTCACATTAAAAATATTCTGCCAGTTAATTTACATTTATTCACATGTACTGTAAGAACCATAATGCTCTGCACACCCCTGTGCCCTAGCCCTACCATGTACACAAATAATGAAAATTTTCTCTTCTTATGGTTCTGCTAGTATTAATTCACATAAATGCAAAAAGGTTAAACTAGGTCAATGTGCTACATCTGCAAACTAGACTAATATGTCCCTACACATCACCTTATTTATTAGCAGACACTCTTTTCTTGAGCAACGTAGACTTTTTCCATACATCTATACAGTTGAATATTTACATAAGCAATTCAGGGTAGATTATGAAAAGACTTGAACACAACCTCTGAGTTTCCTAGTTCCCTAACCCTGAGGTCTGTCAGAGGTGCAATCCTACAGAACTCAGCCTGCAAACTTACTCCCAAAACTCAGTGGTTGCAGAAGATGAGTTGTTGGGCTGTTGGGTCCAGTTTGTGGTGAGGTTTCGATTGGAAAAGTCCACACAGTGATCTGAAACACAGAGAGAGGCTATTCCTTAATCACATGCAGACAGCTGTTAATAAAATGAGCTCTGCATAAGGAAAAGGTTATGAGTGTTAATACATGTGAAAATATATATTTATAGACATATTACAAGTGTTAAGGATACATTTTGAAACCATTGCAAAACAAATAGTAAATAATTGCGCATTCTGAAATACATTCTATGAAACAAGCATAAGATCACATATGAATGTTGCAACCTGAAATACCAACATATATCACACATACTGGCATGCAGAGGCATCACAATAATAAGTTCCTCATGTTTAACTGATCTGAATTTGCTGCACAATTTTTTACCTGTATGCAGGAGGAGCAAATGTCACCTGTATTTCAGGTGTTCTTACAGTCAGCCCAGTGTAGCTTAGAGACGGGCTCTGTACCTGTGTCCCCCTGTATGGACTGCAGGTGGAGTTATACCACTTACACTAATTTCAGATTTTACCTGAGTTCCAGGTGTTGGAGCAGCTGGCCCAGGGCAGCTGTGAGCTGAAGGAGAAGTAGAGGTACAAGAGAGCCCAGGCCAGGATGATGATATAACACATGCAGCTGTAAAAGAGGATCAGCTGGCCCGCATAGCCAATTCCTGAGGCACACGCAGGCGCACACACACAGACACACACGTACACACATATACACACTCGATTAGCAGCTGACAATGGCAATCCCTGAGACACACACAGGCACATAGACTTGGTTGTGAGCATGCCTGCTGCGGTTTCTCTTTGTATTTGGATTCCTGATGGTGACACTGATGCCTTCTGCTTTGAGAGACACTCTGGATAAAAGTGCCTGACAACTGCCTGTAATATACTGTGACTATTTCTCCCTGTGTGATGGCACCATTTCCCTGTAAGAGTAAAGTCCACCTCTTAGCCTCACAGAGCTAGATTCTGGTGTAGAAGTGCAATACTGCAGCTGCAATAATGATAGATTAATTTTCCTGGTGACCTTTGATTTGGGAGAATATTCAAACTCCCTCCTCTGCCATGACTGAGTACTGTAACCCTACTGCTGATTATCCATTAGCTCCCAGTGTATTCACTGACCCCAGTCCACATCTCCATGCCTTGGCCTGGGAGATTGAATACATTTGACATTACATCCAATTATGAGCTACCCTGCATGGCCGCGGGACACACAGAAACATAAACTGGCCTGACCATAAGGCTGATCCACACAGTAGAACAGGACCTTAATAGGGTGGGTCCATCGCAGCCTGGAGTCACACTAACCATTCCCAACTCACATCAACAGTGCACTTTTGCAGTTGTTGCATTTTTTATATGTCTATAGAGTTTGGGGATACGCATATAAGAACAATTGAACTGAACCCCTGGCTGCATGAGGATATTTGTACATGGATTGAGAGGCAGCTGATCTATGGGCTGGGCTACAAAGTCTCTGCTTCGTTTAATCTTTAATCACATGCTCATACCTGGTGAGCCTGTCTCTTCTCTCCTTCACCCCCTATTGTGATCTCGGTTTTACCCATTTGATGAGACGTTTCTGGCCTCTCACCCTCAGCCAATGGGCACAGCTTCCTCCAGCAGGTGATGCCCCCCTCCTGGGTGTACTGTCCCATGGCAGTCTCCAGCAGGAACAGGGGTATCCCACAGGTCACCACAAACAGCAAATACGGCACAAGGAATGCTCCTACAGACGCACCCACACACAAAGGGAACATCTGAGATAACCAGTCTCATGGCTGGAACAAGACCACAGATATTTAGTTCCAGGGAACTAGCAATCTTTCACTATGGCTGTGTCTGAATCAGCGCACTTGCCTACTATTCAGTGTACAAGTTGAGTATACTGGATAAGAAAGTTGTTAAGCTGGCGATATTTTCTCTGAATTGCAGTGTGCTTAAAATTCCAGGATGATTTACTAATTTCTGGGGTTTTGTTGAGTGTGTTTCGAGGCATACTTTTCTGGGAGCAAACAACCGTTTTGATCCCATGAATATGATGTTCAGCTTTGCTTTATAAGGAGCAGCTTCACTGATGTTTTCCTTCAACAACAACACTTGAGCATGATGTACAAGGGCAGAACATCTTAAAACACTTTCACAGTACGGTTGGGAAATAGTATGGAGGATATTTTTTGCATATTGCCCATCGCAGACTAAAATGCGCAGTTGCTTAGCAAACAGTACATACTTTGAAGACAGTAGTTTGAAGGCTGAATTTGACACAGGCTTTGTGACTCTGCTTGGGAGTTTCCCATAATGAAGTCCAACCTTTTATGTAACATCTACACATATGAACAGAGCACTGAACACTACACCACCCAGAATCAAGAACTATGTAAATAAAAACTCATTTAGAATATATAGGTACATTTAACATATAAATCAAACCAATTGTTCACATTAAGTCTTATAAAACTCACAGTCTTACTTATGTTTACTCAAACTCAATGACACTCTCTGTCATACTTATTAATATACATGGTCTCACTCTGGAGCACTCACACTCCTACTTGCTCTTAGACTCATAAACCTTACACTCATACTCACACCTATACACTCATACACTCACTCACACTCATACTCATACTTACACTTATACACTCATGCACTCATACACACACTCATATCCATAATTACATTCATACTCACACTCATTCTCAGATACTCATGCAATTACATTGATACACACTTATTCAATTGTACTCACACTCATACACTCACTCACTCACTCATACTCACTCATACACTCACTCATTTACTCACTCACTCACCACCGCCGTTTTTGTAGCAGAGGTATGGGAACCGCCACACATTTCCCAGCCCCACTACGTTCCCCGCCACCGCCAGGAGGAACTCCACCTTACTCCCCCACTGGCCCCTCTCCTCCAATGGCCTTTCGGCGGTCTCCCTCTCCTTCTTCATCTGCTCCTTCTTCATCTTCTTCCCCTGGGATCTTTCACTCTCACTGTGTCCCTCTCTAGTGCTGTCCGTTCCTCACTCTCTGACCGCTTTCCTTCGTCTAGACACAGCGAGCTGGGAAGAGGCTGATGTTTTACCCACTGACTGTCTGACACGTTCGTACATGTGCACAGTGTATCTGTGATGCTGGTCCAATTTACCAATAAGTGACAGGGCCACGTTAAAGAATAGCCATCTTTTTATTTGTAAAGGCCCAGCTATTACCTGAAAACATTAAGTATAAAGTGAGTTAGCCACAATTTGAAATGCAATCCAGCGGTGGGACACAGGATATAGGCTACAAATCTCCAAATGTGTCCAATTTTGTACACAAAAATGCATGTTTTATAACCTTAACTGACATTTCCGCTTTGATTCAAATAAAGGTAGAAGTTTTATCACTATGCTGCTGTGAGATTAATTGCATGGGAAAAGAAATGGAAAGATTCCACCGCTACATCACCACCACTCAACTTTCATGCTAGTCTGCCTGCACGAGACTTTGCTAGGATATACACAGTTGGCGTACATCTTAATTTGTTCTATCAAGGTTTGACCTTGTCATTTGCGTGAGATCTATTAAAGTATTCATTTAGATAAGGAGTGTGAAGAA
Source organism: Anguilla anguilla (assembly GCF_013347855.1). Classification (NCBI taxonomy): domain Eukaryota; kingdom Metazoa; phylum Chordata; class Actinopteri; order Anguilliformes; family Anguillidae; genus Anguilla; species Anguilla anguilla. The sequence continues at coordinate 26,429,393 of NC_049212.1, forward strand.
TGTTTTTCCCCATAAAAATCTGTTGTGTGTGAGTGTATGTGTGTCAGAGAGAGAAAGAGAGAGAGAGAGAGAGAGAAAGAGAGAGATCAGTGACTCACTGATTTGAACCTACCATATAGGATTTGGCAAGAAAACTTGCGGGGGGGGGGTCTTCGTCCTCTATGCATCCAAAGCATCAGGGGGCGAGTCTTGTACTGATGCAATCGTATGGTGGACGTGTTTTGCAGGGAGTCTTCAGTGCTGCAGATAGACCTTTCTCCAATGATCGGCAGCATGTTGTAACTCCACCCACACTGGAATTGATAAAACCTTACTCTCTTACCACAAATGTCCTGTATGTGTGTGTTGAGCAAGGTCTGCCCACCAAACCTGCTCCACACCCTGCCCCCTGGTGCAAACCGATCCAGAGTAAGACTCAGAGAACCCTTGGTAAGATAAAAATGAATTTAATCAAACTCTCATTAGACAGAAAGACAAAAATTGTCACAAAACCATCAATTATCAAAAGGTAATCATAAAATGGAAACACCAGACCGGTATATTGTAAATATATAAGTCAAGCCAGTGGTCATTAAAACTGCCAGGAATGATGACTTGGTATATTCTGCATGTTTTTCTCATTAATATGGCTCACATTCTTAATTAATTATTGATTAATTAATAATTGCTCATTTTTATCACTACCCATCAGAGCACTGCACTTTGGAACTGCTGGCTCTCTGCTCCCAGTCTCCTTTTTGAAGGGGTGTTGACTGCTCTTGGTATGTCAAGGTGTGGTTTTCATGGTCATTGATTTGCATTGCTGTGTTTTTATTTATCTGGATATCTCTGCTTCAAATATATCAGTCATTACTCCATTGTGTATGAACTCACAGCCATTTTCCCCACAAATAAAACAAAAAGATAAGTTACTTTGAAACCAGGGTCAAATCAGAGATATTCTACCATTCTCTATATTTTTAGTTAATGTTTTTCCAATGGAGGTTCCCCTTTAAAAAGTTCCTCCTGCCTTTGGCAGTGAAGGAAAGTTCCAGTTAAAAGCCAATCCTTGTGCATCTGACTTTCAGTCTTTTTCTTATTGGCTGGATTGCCATGATATCAAGCTTTTAACCATGGTCTTCATTTTTTAAAGTAGGCTAGGTGTTTATCTGCCTAAACATGCAAATTTAGAATTTCTTATACTTTATACATTTAAAAAAATATATATATACAGCCATTGTCATTATCTGTTCCATGCATTGTGAATACTCACCAGTTCTCATTTAATGGCATTTTTCATTTCTAGTTCAAATTATTGTATTAGAAAGCCACAGTTCATTGAAAGGTCCACTGTTTTACGTGTTAATACAGTCAGCTGTCTTCCTAAGTAAAAGTCCAGGCAGAAAAGTCCTGCACTCACCAAAGAGCCAGCCCATGGCCAGAACCTTGAACACACACAGGAAGAACACACAGGCCCCATTACAGGCGTAGTAGTCAAAGAGCTGAAACACATACATCCCCCCCTGGTGGACAGAAGGGGAAATTAAAAGCATAGATATCACGGGAAAATACAGTCAGGAAGATACTGAAGTGATTTGTGCTGCGTGAAACCTGGAAATGTGGTTATGAGCAGAATGATGCAAGTTTTAATTATTTTATGTGAGCATGAATTACTTTTATTTACATTTAAGGATTTTAAATTGGTAGTGATTAAAATGTTGTTTGTGTAATCTGTGTAGGCCAAAGGAGCCTGTGATAAGAACATCCTCTGGGTAAACTGATAACACATATTGAAGTGTACTTTTTTTTCTCTCCCAAGCTGTCTTCTCACCTGTGTGACCATCACCAGCTGCAAGATGAAGCAGGAGAGGCAGAAGAGCAGGAGGAAGATCTCTCTGTGCCCGGCCCTCCGCAGTACCGTAGGAAACATGTCTGTCACAGATGTGATCACTCCCTCCATCCCCACAAACTGAACAACAGACCGACACAGAAATGTTCACAAGAGACAGGCAGGCAGTGGACAGAAGAGTGTGGAAAGAAGGAAAGAAAAAGAAAGCAAGAGAGAAATAATGACTGTCACAGAAAGTTTTCCTGTTTGTGAAAAATAAAATACATCTTTATTAGTCATGAAATGTGTGACCCAGCACCATGCCTTGCTAGCACAGCTTCATTTCATGTTAAATCATGAACCAAACCGGAAGGATCTAGAAGTGTGCAAGGACTGCAGCCAGTTGTGGTGCTGGCAGTTTCACAGACTGAGCAGCCAGGAATGGTGAGCCACAGCCAGGTGACTGATTACCTGTGTGTCCAGGCCCAGCAGGATGATCATAATGAAGAAGCACACGGCCCACAGCTGAGGTAGGGGCATCATTGCTACTGCTTGGGGGTACCCAATGAATGCCAGACCAGGTCCTGGGAGCAGGGAGCAGAGGAGAACATGGAGGTGATGGGAAGGATAACAGGAGGAGAGTGAAGGAGACAGAATGAATGGGAGAAAAATAAATGATCCAATAGTGTTTACTCTTCCTTCCCTCCCCTCCCAGGTCAGATTCCCTCTTATTACATTTGCACATTTTCTGCATTTAGCAGATGCTCTTATCCAAAGTATCTTACACAGATTGCCATTTTACATACCGTCTCTTAATACAACTGGACATATTTTACAGCAGTAATATTTAGGTTAAACACCCTGCATAATGATACAAACACAGCACCCCAGCTGGGAATTGAATCCACAATCTTTGAGTTGCATATTGCTCCTTCTCTCCCTTTCAAGTTCAACTCAAATACTTCATTGTAATTATATAGGCTCAATATCACTAAAGCTAATAGGAGAGAGAGAATATAATAACAGTTTATGACTGCCTGATTTTTGGTCACCATCAAGCTTTGTAGCCTACTATACTACTTAAAGGGTTACCTTAGCACTATAATTTTTGTCAGCACAGTAGGGTATTCAGTACCATGGCGTTTTCCCATTTGTGATTTTCTGGAAATGAATATATCTTTAACTTGTCACATCTTCAGCATTTGTCTTGGCATACTGTACAAAGAGCTTCAGTACCTGATTCCGCCACTTCCTCAATGGCGACGCCCTGCTCATGTGCCATGAACCCCAGCACAGAAAAGACCGCGAATCCCGCCACTACACTGGTCCTGCTGTTCAGCAGGCACAGCCACAAACAGTCCCTGCAGAAACACCACCAGGAGGGTACTTTCTTCAAGGTGAAAGAAATGAAGTGTTTGCTGTTAAGTGGCTTCCAGGAGTATTGAGGATTATGGAAGACTAAACATTTTGTAGGATACGCAAATTGTTTTATATCAAATTTGACACCCAAAATAGTTTACTGCAAAATGTAGGGTACAAATGATGTGTACTATTTTATCACCAGAGATTTTTTTGGTCAAGATTGTGATGGCGGAGCCTGCGCTGGTCTACAAATGTAGATACATAATAAAATGCAAGTTTCATTTTATGTGTTTTTACAAATTGCTATGTATTCTCAGTTCAGAAAGCTTCATATCCAAAATATAAATAAATGCAGTAGATTAAATTACATCACTGAGTGTTAATTTTTTTTCATTGACAATTATTGTTAAATACATTTAATAGAAATGCAATTTAACTACCTAGATAGCTATCTACCTACCTACCTACCTACCTTGAACTTCCTAGCAGTTGCCTTTTTGAGTCAGGCAGCTAGCTACTTACTTTTGCCTAAATTTAACTTGAGATAGTTGTAACTAATGTAGTTTGGTAGATATATATGTGGCTATCTAGCAAGCCACATTTGAAGTCACTGTTTCATTGTATGGCAGGGAAGATGTGGAGAGGCTGATTTTTCCCTCTGCATTTCTGCCCTAGTGTACTGTGGGTATGAAAGGGCCTTACTTGTAGCAGTTGTTGTTATATGTGTTGTAGCTACCCAGCACATTCAGGGTACCCACTCCAACACTGTAGGAGAAGAAGATCTGAGATGCTGCCTCCATCCACACCTGCAATAACATCACAAACTGTGAACACATTGGGGGTGTGGCTAAAAATTCATATATTCCCATTTATAGGCTGAGTGAAATACAGAAAGAGAAATTTTGCTGTGACATGTGGCATAAGTTGACGTTATGGAGTACTTACCAGTGGGTCTGCCAAGCGGGTGGAGTCAGGGTACAGGTAGAACACCACCCCCTGCAGAGCTCCAGGTAGAGTTAGCCCTCGTATCAACAACACCAAAAGCATCAGGTATGGGAAAGTAGCTGTGAAATAAACCACCTGACAAGAGAGAGAGTTTACAGAGTTTCTTTTACAGCCATGTGAACATAGCATGTTAATTTCAGATCCTTTGGCATTCAAAGAGTTCCTGTGTTGGGACTAAATGCCCAACATGGCTCTCCAAATCTGGTCACCAATATTACCCAGTCAAACTGTCTAAAATTCCCTCTTCCACTCAATATTTATGGTGTTTCACCCAGGTAGGAGAGTTTTTCAGGTGAGTCATATCCTCTCCACTGTAAAGTGTGTTAAGATTGTGTAACAGAAGACATTACATCAGTGCAATCCCTAACACACAACCCATCAGATATAGTCTTCATGCATAATGCAGAATACACTGACTTCATTTAGTAGACACTGTCACTGTCATTATTGGCCTTATAGTGTGCACATCATCTGGAACATTTTATCAAATAACATAAAGCTGCTAAATGAATTATGAAAACCATAAACCAAAATGTACATGTAATGGGCAGCATGGTGGTGCAGTGGCCTGGGCCTTTCTTGGAGCGGAGTATTCCAGTCTATTACACAGTCAGTCTCACTCTTTATAGAGGCAGCCCAGGTAAGGACATTCTGTGCTTATCTCTCTCAGTAGCTCTGGGACAGACCTTGCCTGTAGACTTCACCCCCTTCCAGATGCAGAAGTAGCAGATGACCCACATGATGATGAGGCACAGAAGGACCTCCCACCTCACACTGCCCACCTCCTCAATGCCCCCCGAGATCAACAGCACACGTTTCCTGGGGGTGAGGGGGGGAGAGGGAAAGAAAAAGAGAAAAATGAGGGGAGGAAAGGGAGGGAAGCCAATAAAAAGAAGATAAATATTCATTTCAACTTTATTTACATAAAAACTATTCTGCCAGGTAAATTACTTTTATTATCATATAGGAACCATAATGCTGTGCATGTGCCTTGTCCTCTGGCCATACCATGCAAAAACAGTACCCCGTTTGAGATTTGAACCCCGAACCTCGAGGCACAAGCTCCAAGTTTCAAGCCCAGTTCCCCAACCCTACATTCTGTAGGAAGTGCTGTGCTTCAGAACTTAGCCTGCAAACTTACTCCCAAAACTCAGTGGCTGCAGAGGATGAGTTGTTGGGCTGTTGGGTCCAGTTTGTGGTGAGGTTTCGGTTGGAAAAATCCACACAGTGATCTGAAGCACAGAGAGTACGCTTTCCTAAATCATCGAAACAGACTCACCGGATATTGCAGCTAAGCTGCAGGCCATTTTAAACAAACATGACTGTCACTTCTGGGACTGCAGTACCAAAAAAAATGGGAGTTGTCTTAATAACCCCAGCTGAGACCTCGCTGAGAAACAGGCTTTGTACCTGTATGCACTGTGGAATACAGGAGGAGCATACAGTGTCCTCCAAAAGTTTGGTAACAGCTGAATGAAATCAGTTTTTTTTACATATTCTTAATTTAAGGCATATATGTATTTGATATAAAAACATGAATATAAGGTGAAAGTACAGAAAATCAGCTTTTGTTTGATTTACATGGACATATGCGCTCCATAATGTGTGGCTAAAGCACAAATTCTAAGCTTCAGTAAAGGCTGAGAATCTGCACTTTAATTGTGTTTCCCTTTGCACAGTGTCAGTCCCAACACTTATGAAGTAAATTCAAACATCCATGATTTCTGAACCCCAACGCAATTGTTAGAAGGGAATTTGTCGTGAATGGGCTTTAACATCCAAAATACTGGTATGGTCCTTTAAGTTTATCCATTGACTTTTGTACACATACAAATTGGGACTCCTGAAGACTGAGACTCAACACAGCTGTTTTTGTAAAATGGGAGAACTTATATGCAGGTAAATACCATGATATAAAAGTTGCTTGTAGTTTTGTGCCATATTCACCTTTTGATCTCAAATCCAAAAAATTCCTTAAGTACACAGCAAAAATATTTAATTTCACTCAACCTTTAACATACTTTCGGAAGGCACTGAATGTCACCTGTATTTCAGGTGTTCTTACAGTCAGCTCAGTGTAGCTTAGAGACGGGCTCTGTACCTGTGTCCCCCTGTATGGACTGCAGGTGGAGTTATACCATGTACACTGCATTTCAGATCTTACCTGAGTTCCAGGTGTTGGAGCAGCTGGCCCAGGGCAGCTGTGAGCTGAAGGAGAAGTAGAGGTAGAAGAGAGCCCAGGCCAGGATGATGATATAACACATGCAGCTGTAAAACTGGATCAGTTGACCTGCATAACCAATTCCTGAGACACACACATGCACACACACACACACGTACACACATATACACACTCGGTTAACAGCTGACAATGCCAATCCCTGGTTTGATCCGATACTTTGTGCAGTTACTGGTAATGAATATGCCTGCTGTGGTTCCTCTTCATATTTGTATTCCTGATAAAATAAAACTGCTGTCTTCTGCTTTGAAAGATTCTCTGGATAAGAGCGTCTGACTACTGCCTGCGATGTATTATTACCATTTCTCCATATTTTTCCTTATAAGAATAGGCTTCGCCTCTTAGCCTCACAGAACTAAATTCTGGTGTAGATGTGCAATATTGCAGCTGTAGTAATTATAGATTAATATTCCCAGTAAACTCTCCCTCCTGTGCCAGCATACAATCACCTTCTAGACAATTATGTACTTCCCAAACAGTTTGGGGAAGGCTCTTTCCTGTTTCAGCATGACAACGACCATAGTTGTCAATAGTGGTGAGGAAGAATTTGACTGACCTGCACAAAGCCTTGACCTCAAACCCATCCAACACCTTTTGGAACAGTAGGAAAGCCAATGGCGAGCCAGGCCTAATCTCCCAATCAGCGCCAAACCTTACTAATGCTCTTCTGGCTGAATGGAAGAAAATCCTTGCAGCAATGCTCCAACCTCTAGTATAAATCCCTCCCAGAACAGTGGAGGTTGTAATAGCAGCATATATTTGCCACACAGTAGAACAGGGCCTTAACAGTGTACTGTAAGCCCCCAGCAGCCTAGAATCACACCATTCCCCACTTTTTCAGTTGTTTCTTTTTGTATATGCCTATAGAGTTTGGGGATTCAGATGTAAGAATAATTGAACTGAACCCCTGGCTGCAAGGGGAGATTTGTACATGGATTGAGAGGCACCCACCCCAAGTCTCCCCTCTGTTTAATCTTTAATCACATGCCTATACCTGGTGAACCTGTCTCTTCTCTCCTTATCTCTATTGGTAAAGCCAAAGTAATCTCTGAGTGAAAGAGAGTTTTACCCATTTGCTGACAAAGGTTTCTGGCCTCTCACCCTCAGCCAATGGGCACAGCTTCCTCCAGCAGGTGATGCTCCCCTCCTGGGTATACTGTCCCATGGCAGTCTCCAGCAGGAACAGGGGTATCCCACAGGTCACCGCAAACAGCAAATATGGCACAAGGAACGCTCCTACAGACACACCCACACACAACGGAAACATTTGAGATAAATCACCAGCCTTGTGACTGTTATGTGAACAAAACCAGAGATATTTAGTTCCAGGCAACCAGTAATCTATGATTATGGCAGGGTCCAAATCAGCGCACTTGCCTATCATTGACTATACTAGCTGAGTACACTGGATGAGTGAAACTGCGCAAATGCGTGCAGTAGGCAAAGTTCTCTCTTTTTTTGCACTGTAGCTAAAATCCCAGGATGATGTACTTATTTCCAGAGTTTTGCAGATTGTATTTGGGAGCACACTTTTTAGAAAGTAAATAATCATTTTCATCCCATGAATAATACATGCAGCTTCACCTTAGAAATGAGGTGCAGCTTCACTGATAACAACAACACGTGAGCATGACGCGCAAGGGCAGAACGTCTTATGGCACTTCCACAGTACGGTTTGAAAATAGTATGAAGGATATTTTTTGCATACTGCCCATCGCATACTAAAATGTACTTAGTAGATAGTACATACGTGGTGGACACAGTAGTTTAAAGGCTGATTTGGACACAGGCTTTGTGACTAACTCACAGAGTCATACTCACACTTACTCATACTTGCAGTCAAACCCATACTCACTTGCACACTCACACTTACAGTCATACACTCGGACTCACTCATACTCACTCATACACTCACTCATTTACTCACTTACTCACCGCCGCCGTTCTTGTAGCAGAGGTAAGGGAACCTCCACACATTTCCCAGCCCCACTACGTTCCCCGCCACTGCCATGAGGAACTCTACTTTACTCCCCCACTGGCCTCTCTCCTCCAATGGCCTTTCAGCGGTCTCCCTCTCCTTCTTCATCTGTTCTTCCCCTGGGATCTTCCACTCTCACTGTATCCCTCTCCGGTGCTGTCCGTTCATAACTTTTTCCTTTGGAAGTACACCTTCAAGAGGCACATTGTGTCAATGGGCTGCATTCAAACAACTTTGAATCTTGCTGTTGCAGATGTTTTAACAAAATTAAACGGCATATATTTCATAAAATAACAGCACTGCTGTAAGGAAAAATGTATTTTAAAAAAATAGTTTTTTCATTTCCCATTAGCATATTGGGAAGCAGGAGATTGTTTGGACAGGAATTCCCAAGAACCCATTTCCTGGTATTAAACCTTAAAGCATAAATATCAGAGATTAAGAATGAAACAAATAACAATGTCATATTTGGCGCTGCCGTAAGACCTAGCAGGCCATGCTTTCAGAAGATTTCTGGAGAACTGTAAACTGATCTTTGCAGTAAATAACAAATGGCTTCTTAGGCCGTTTTCATGTAAATTTTTTTGCTCCACATGTGTGAAACCAAAGGGTTCAAACGCATGTTATACAAACTATAAACTTTAAAGTACATGCGTGTGCACATCATTTAGAAACCATTGGGATTCACTAATATACTTACTTGGGTGCCGATTCAGTTAACTAAGACATGTTACACGGATCTAATGGTATGTTTGTATGGATTTTTCCCTTAATACAAAATATACATTGTAGGGAATATACATCTACTAATTATAAAATGGAAAGGATAGATAGTTAAAATGTGTCCATTTTAACAATTATCATATGGCACCAATTATGTAGGTGTAGCAATAATTGCAATAAGCAACCAGTCTCATAAAATGACTATTATCTAAAATATCTAACCATAAATTAGAAATTTCAATTAATTAAAATAACCGATATCAAAGGTCAAACAATGAAGTCGAATATTTAATAGATAACCTGAAGGATGGAAGGCGTTCTTGGAAAGGCTGATTTGACTCGGCTCTCATGTTTGTGTAACATCAAAACAGACCCGGGTTTTACACAAGCCTCTAATAATTTCGTCAGCTCCTAGATTGTTGTGATTAAATGAACATAAGAAAATTGTATTCAAATAATGCTCAATACCATCAGGTACAGCCAGTTCTCATCAGCTGCCTGTAAGTCAGTTATAAAATATTTTTTATTTGCATTGCAAAATTGTGCAAAGAAGTGACACGCAGTTATGCCCAAACAAATGCATGCAGATACATTGTCCAGTTGTCCATATTTATTTAATTCACTAGGTTTAATCAACAAAGGACGTATGAGTTTTTTAATAAAACTAATTCATGTTGTATATTAATCTTTATATTAATCTAATGTTTTTATTGTCTGAAAAAAGTAAAGCTTTTTTATGGCAGTGATGTTCACACTGCAGCTGGACATTGCTGTATGCACTTGTGAAGCAGAGTTCACTCATGGGACATGTACTGTGACACCTGATGTGTTGTCACAAACAGACTAAGTCACTACGTATTTTATAGTCATGGAGTCAGGGCATTAAACGTGGCAAAAATTAAGTTAGGACTAAAATACTTGGTTCTTTTTGTCAACTAAAATAATTATTTTTTTGTCATTTTTGTTTTGACTAAAATTAATGAAAAAGGCATGACTAAAATATGACTATAACTAAAATGCATTTTCACCAAAAGGCTAAGACCATGACTTAATCCAAAACTGGTGGCAGAAGCAACACTGATAAACTGTGAGAGTCACTTTCAGACATGTTCCTTTGTAAATGCCTGAGAAGTCATTTTTTAGGAGAGCCACAAGCACTGACATCTGTAAAGAGACAGCGGGAAGAAAAGAGTCCCTTTCACCCAGACGTGGAGCTTACCTGGTGGAGGAGAAGGGCACAGGACTCCAGAAAAGCTGTGGGGGTGGAAGTGGAGCCTTTCCTCTGGCTACACGCTCTCTGCACCAGCAGTGAAGGTGTATGTGTATGTGGAGGTGTGTCCTTAGAGGAGTAGCAGTAGAAGTTCTCACACAAGCCATGCTGCACCTGTGGCTTTCTATAGAGTTTGTCAGAGAACCAGAACATGTGTGTGCAAATTTATGAATGTACATGAACACACACATACACGCACATGCACACACTCACTCTCTCCTCCAACTCCCCCCCCCCCAGGACGATCTTTGCTGAGAAAATTATCCAAGAGTGTAGAGAACGAAGAGTACATGTAGCCACAATTTTACATAATGTTGATAATATATGCACAGTTTTACCTTGCAAAAAAATATATTTTATTACACACCTACAGGCAGCTGAGGAGAACAGGCTATTGAGAATTATGTGAATATAATTTTCTGATAATCATTTAAGAACGCCAACGTTGAAGCTCCGCTGATGCACTTTTTTTTTTTTGCTTTTACTTTATTTCTAAATTGCAATTTCAAAATACCATTCTTGGCTGCATGGCAGTAACTACACCTGCCTTGGCTTACACATCATATGCCACTGTGAAAAGCCTACTTTCTTCTTTTCTGTTTTGCAGCACTGAATAAACTAAAGTGACTTTGAAATCATGGACATCCATCTGTCCAAGTCACAGAACTGCGAGAGCAAGTGTTGTACAAATTTATATATTTAATTGCTTAGTTATGTATTTCATTATCAATTTATTTAAATTTGTCACATAGGTATCCATAAGTTTGAGCATGGTTTAATAGCCTACATATCTAGTATATTTGTGGACTAATTGGCAAAAAGTTGCAGCAGTAACCTGTGACTGTTCACAGAGCCATTCTGTAAAGGTTTAGACAGCCAGGAAAGGTGTATCTGGAGGGAGGGAGGGGTATCTGGAGGTGAGAGCTCAAGGCCAGAAGGCCAGAAGGACATGAGCCCTGCCCTGAATGAAACGGTGTGTCAGCCTGTATGAATTAAGCCAGCTCCTGTCTTGTGGAAAAGAGCATCAGCAGCATTATTTAAGGAGCCTCATGAACGGGCGGAAGGTTTTTATGAACTCAATGCAGTGATTGTCGTTGAACCCAAATGAATCGTTGAATTTCTTTACCTGTACGTCCTTTAGCAATGACTAGCTGTATCTCCAGAGACGGACTGCCTTACTCACTTAGGGGTGGCATAGTTTTGGTGTCCAAACAGTCTCTTATGAGTGTTCTCATTAGTCAAGAAGAAAAGAAACTGAGATGTCTTTGTTTGGTTTAATTAATCCTACTATTACAGCTTTAACCTACCGGAAGTCAGTCTAAGAAACATGATTTGGCAGCCCTGAACTAAATAAATGAGCCTTTTCTGTTGGTGTCACCTTTTAAAATATTTATTCAGACCAGGAGTGCGAAGGTCTTATCCCATAAAATCTGTTGTGTGTGTGTGTGTGTGTGTGTGAGTGAGTGAGTGAGTGAGTGAGAGAGAGGGGGGGATGGCTTGATGTATTTGATTGGTTCATAGGTCAATGATGGGCAGCATGAGGTACACCACAAATGTCCTGTATGTGTGCGTTGAGCTAGGTCTGCCCACCCAACCTGATACACACCCCGCCGCCAGTGTATTTTCCTGCTCCAACGTCTTATTTTGATTGATTAAAGTCAAACTTTAATCAAAAGTGTATAGAGGAAATCTTCCCTCCTAGCAACCAAGTAGAAACAACAGAAAGAGAAAACACTGAAAATATATTAATATCTTAAGAGATTAAAGCATGGTAGGACTAGTTTTCATAGTATCTGTACAGTATACACTCACCGGCCCCTTTATTAGGTACACCTGTTCAACTGCTCGCTAATGCAAATATCTAATTAGCCAATCACGTGGCAGCAACTCAGTGCATTTAGGCATGGTCATGGTCAAGACGATCTGCTGAAGTTCAAACCAAGCATCAGAACGTGGCATGGTTGTTGGTGCCAGATGGGCTGGTATGAGTATTTCACAAACTGCTGATCTACTGGGATTTTCATGCACAACCATCGCATTGAGTTGCTGCCACGTGACTGGCTGATTAGATATTTGTGTTAACGAGCAGTTGAACAGGCATACCTAATAAAGTGGCCAGTGAGTGTGTGTGTATATATATATATTATTTATCTAAAAATATACTGATAATAAAACATAAAACAATAAAATTATCATATTTAATTTGGAAACTGAATGAAACAAGTCATCTCCAAAACACAATGAGAATTCAGATTAGTTATTTTCTCATACATTGAAGTACTGGAATCAGAACAATATTTTTCATTAATTTCAGTTTGTCCATCAACTGACTGTTAAGTACCCAAAAAAGCAATCCTGTATTTGTTTGCATCGGTTGCTTATAGCTGAGGTAAAAAGCACCATGTGTGCAGTGAAGAGTGACTCTTGTCAAAAAATACAGTATTTTCTCACCAAAAAAAAACTTGGCCTGGTATCTAAAGCCATACCTGATTAGAACTATTCACTAGATTACTGATTTAATTTTCAAATGCAAACTTTTAACATCGTCTAGTTTTTAAAAATATGAAATAAGTGTTGGTAAGCAAAGTGGTACCAGGATGTGACCTGTTAAAAATACTTAAATCCCCCGTGCCTTGTAAGCAAAGTATGAATTAGAGAAATCTTTTACTGTCACTTGATTGACTTTTGGTTGGTCACTAACTCTTCCATCTCTGTAGCAGAAATTGCAAGCTCTCGCTCAGCCATCTGCTTCCGGGTCAGGGGGAGGTCATCATCAGGGTGACACAGATGAGACAAACGCTGTCAGCAGAAAATAAATAATGATATGGATCTTGATGAGCAAGTGTTTAATAAAATATAAATATAAAATGTAAGTACTATGTTTATACCAATACAAAGGATCTGTGAAATACTGAAAATTTTTCATAAAAAGTTTTATTAAAAAAGAGAAACACTTCAGACTCATCCATTGACCTCAGTGGAAAACCATGGTTATACCTGACAGAACGCATATTTTCTAGTGTAAACTATCAGTACATAAGTGTGTTGGATAGCTAGGAGGAAGAATGGAAGCAGACACTGCAATGGCATTTTACAAAGGACAGACAGATCTACCTGCATCCACCTGCCTAGAATTGGGTGCACTGCATAGCTACTGGTGTGTGTGTATCTGAGAGAGAGAGAGACAAACACAGACACAGACAGACAGACAGACAGACAGAGAGAAAGACACTAAAAACTGTAGGCCCTGGGTAAGGGGGTTGGACTGTGGGAACAGGGCTAGCTCCCAGAACAGCTGTGGAGACATGGGTTCTGAGCCTCACCTGTCTGAGAGTGCCAGTGCTGAGGGAGAGCTTGACCAGGCTCCACCCCGGAACCAGTACAACAGAGGAGAGGGCCAGCAGCCAGCCCAGCACGTACGCCCAGTCTGGGTACACATACCAGCGGTTAAAGGTCAGGGGCTGGTAATCTACCACATAGAAGATGAAGGATCCCTATGGGAGAGCAGTAAGAATGGAAGGTTTTATAATCATTACAAACACCATACTACCATTCTGTCATAGAAGTAGAATTAACAAGAAATTGTCTTTATGGCAGGATTAGTTCAAATCAGCTAACATAGTTATGTACTCATAAAATATTCATTTTGGAATAACAAAACATGTTTCATTTTAAAACGTGCTGGTTGATGATAGGAAACAGAGACCTAATTCAGAGATCTCAAACTCAGATCCCAGAGGTCTTCAGATTTTTTGTCTTTGCCTGTACTTAAGTCTTTAATTCAAGCATAAATAAGTTTCCAAAGCATAAATTGCCAGCAGACTGAAAGGAGATCACAAAAGCTTACAGACACTGAGGCTCACCGGGACTGAATTTTTTGTTTCTTGGACCTGAATCCTATGGTAGTCTAGTGATGGTTTGTAGAATAGTACATGTGACATGCCTGGTCGAAATATTTCCACAGCAAAGTTAAGTGACTTCCCAGATCTGGCTCTCGCAAAAACCGGCCACCTAATCATCCCCTGATTTAAATGGCTAAAAAAATGTTCTCTCCCTCCAGTGGAGCTGCTCAGTGGCCAACAATAGAGGATTGTGGTTGTACTGGGTAGCTCCCAGGTGTGAATGTGAATGAGTGTGAAGCAGGGCATTGCTGCAAAAGAGCATCCGTGCTCACGAACCTACCCTAGTTAAATTAAAAATTTTTTTAAAAAAGATCTGGGGTGCCTATTCGAACAAGAGCTGGCGTAAGTGCAGATTTTTGTTTTAGCCCCCACCAAGACACCTGATCTTATTTATTAAGGTCTTGACTGAAGACCATGATTGGTTGATTAGTTGAATCGGGTGTCATGTTTCTGGGCTAAAACAAAAACCTGTGCCCACACCTGATTTAAAAGGAATCGGATTCCATGAAGTTTTTAAAACATTTTTGAGTCCAATTACAGCTGGACTAAAATTTGTAATGTCATTACCCAACTCAAAATCTTGATTGAGATGATAAACCCAGAAGCGATGTTGCAGGTACACGCCCTTATCTACAGCGAATTAGATTATCAAAAGGACACATATCATGATTGAATGTGCAACATGAATAAAGTATGAAATGCAGCTATGACAGTGACGTGCACAAGGCTGGAGCCACATGTGCTGCAGCACCTGCCCCTTAGCTGCCTAAGATCTAAAACTGCCCTTTTGATTTGTGACTTTATTGTTCGGTCGAGCATTTCAATGCAGTGCTTTGGGGATCACATTCACCTTCGCTGGTTGCCCTCCGTAGTTCTGAATGATGGTTCATTCATGCACAGAGTGGTTCGGGCCACTGGATATGCCACATAGGGGTGAGTCAAACTCACCAGAGTCACCAGCGGTGTGAAGTAGAGCCAGCAGAGCTTAAAGATGAGGCAGGGACGCTCCCCGGTCATGTCCTCAATTGCATCGACCATTCGCTCCGCCCCTGCTCGAGGGACACACAGGAATGGTGGTGAGCATTGCAGTGTCTATAAAGCAAACCTCCACTGAAAAAAAAAAAAAAAAAAAAAAAAAAAACCTCAAAAGGCAGTGAATGGGAAATCAAGAATGTCATTCATTTGGTTCCTGTTTCAAAACTGCTTTACTTTTGTTATTCACAAGGCTGCAGGCTTTGTTTTGTAAGCACAGTGGAGCTGTTGGGTCTTTGGAACTGCTGGCTCTCTGGCTCCCAGTCTCCTTTTTGAAGGGGTGTTGACTGTTCTTGGTATGTCAGGGTGTGGTTTTCATGGTCATTAATTTGCATTGCTGTGTTTTTATTTATCTGGATATCTCTGCTTCAAATATATCAGTCATGACTCCATTGTGTATGAACTCACTGTCATTTTCCACACAAATGAAACAAAAAGATAAGTTACTTTGAAACTAGGGTCAAATAAAAAAGGGATATTCTACCATTCTCTATATTTTAGGTAATGTTTTTCCAATGGAGGTTCCCCTTTAAAAAGTTTCTCCTGCCTTTGGCAGTGAAATAAAGTTCCAGTTAAAAGGCAATCCTTGTGCATCTGACTTTCAGTCTTTTTCTTATTGGCTGGATTGCCATGATATAAAGCTTTTAACCATGGTCTTCATTTTTTAAAGTAGGCTAGGTGTTCATCTGCCTAAACATGCAAATTTAGAATCTCTTAAACTTTATACATTTTTATACATTTTTCAAAAATCAATATACAGAAAGCCATTGTCATTATCTGTTCTGTTTTTCTTTTCTATTTCAAGATTATTGTATTAGAAAGCCACAGTTTATTGAAAGGTCCACTGTTTTATGTGTTAATACAGTCAGGCAGAAAAGTCCTGCACTCACCAAATAGCCAGCCCATGGCCAGAACCTCGAACACACACAGGAAGAACACACAGGCCCCATTAAAGGCGTAGTAGTCGAAGAGCTGAAACACATACATCCCCCCCTAGTGGACAGCAGGGGATATTACAAGGGTAGATATCATGGCAAAATCCAGTCAGGAAGATACTGAAGTGATTTTTGCTGTGTGAAACCTGGAATTATGGTTATGATCAGAATGATGCAAGTTTGAATTATTTTCTGTGGGCCTGTAGCCTTCAACAGGGGAGTAACCTGAATTACTTCTATATATATTTAAGGATTTAAAATTGGTAGTGATTAAAATGTTGTTTGTCTAATCTGTGTAGGCCAAAGAAGCCTGTGATAAGAACATCCTCTGGGTAAACTGATAACACATATTGAAATGTAATTTTTTTCTCTCCCCAGCTGTCTTCTCACCTGTGTGACCATCACCAGCTGCAAGATGAAGCAGGAGAGGCAGAAGAGCAGGACGAAGATCTCTCTGTGCCCGGCCCTCCGCAGTAACGTGGGAAACATGTCTGTCACCGATGTGATCACTCCCTCCATCCCCACAAACTGAACAACAGACAGAAGCACAAATGAACAGGCAGTGAATGGAAGAGGGTGGAAGGAAGGAAAGAAAAAGAAAGCAAGAGAAAAAAAAGATGACAGTCACAGAAAGTTTTCCTGCTTGTGAGAAATAAAATACATCTTTATTAGCCATGAAATGTGTGACCCAGCACCATGCCAGCACACCTTCTAGCACACCTTCACTTCATGTTAAATCATGAACTAATCTGGAAGAGTCTAGAAGTAAGCAATGGCTGCAGGTAGTTGTGGTGCTGGCAGTTTCACAGCCTCAGCAGCCAGGAATGGTGAGCCACAGCCAGGTGACTGATTACCTGAGAGTCCAGGCCCAACAGGATGATCATAATGAAGAAGCACACGGCCCACAGCTGAGGTAGGGGCATCATTGCTACTGCTTGTGGGTACGCAATGAATGCCAGACCAGGTCCTGGGAGCAGGGAGCAGAGGAGAACATGGAGGTGATGGGAAGGAAAGACAGGGGGAGAGTGAAGGAGACAGAGAATGAATGGGAGAAAAATACATGATCCAATAGTGTTTACTCTTCCTTAGCTTACTATACTACTTAAATGGTTATCTTAGCACTATAAGTTTTGTCAGCACAGTAGGGTATTCAGTACCGTGGTGTTTTCCCATTTGTGATTTTCTGGAAATGAATTTTAATTAGATATATCTTGAACTTGTCACATCTTCATTATTTGTCTTGGCATACTGTACAAAGAGCTTCAGTACCTGATTCCGCCACTTCCTCAATGGCGACGCCCTGCTCATGTGCCATGAACCCCAGCACAGAAAAGACCGCGAATCCCGCCACTACACTGGTCCCGCTGTTCAGCAGGCACAGCCAGAAACAGTCCCTACAGAAACACCACCAGGGGGGTAAAGGAATTTGCTGACCTGTCCTTGTTTTTTCATTTATTTTCTTTTAAAAGTAAAAGAAATTAAGATTTTGCTTCTAATTATCTTCCATTGTGTGTGGATATCTCTGGATTGCACTGGATGAAGGTATAAATGTGGATATCTTAGTATTGCACTGAAGAAAAGATAAATGTGAATATCTTGGTACTGCACTGAACAAAGAGTTGCATATTTATGTTTAAGCACCTGTCATTTTTTTCCCTCTGCATTTCTGCCCTAGTGTACTGTGGGTATGAAAGGGCCTTACCTGTAGCAGTTGTTGTTATATGTGTTGTAGCTACCCAGCACAGTCAGAGCGCCCGCTCCAAGACTGTAGGAGAAGATGATCTGAGATCCTGCCTCCATCCACACCTGCAGTGACATCACAAACTGTGAACACATTTGAGGTGATATGGCTGAAAACATTTGTATATACGTTCCCCTATGGAGTGAAATAAGGAAAGAGAAATTTAGCTATGACAAGGTGATGGGGCACTGCCTAACATACGCTGATGTTACGGAGTACTTACCTGTGGATCTGTCAGGTGGGAGGGGTCAGGGTACAGATAGAACACCACCCCCTGCAGAGCTCCAGGTAGAGTTAGCCCTCGTATCAACAACACCAAAAGCATCAGGTATGGGAAAGTAGCAGTGAAATAAACCACCTGGTGAGAGGTGGAGAGAGAGAGCGTGTGTCTTTTACAATCATGTGAACATGGTTAATTTTGA
The DNA here is from genome assembly GCF_013347855.1 of Anguilla anguilla. NCBI lineage: Eukaryota > Metazoa > Chordata > Actinopteri > Anguilliformes > Anguillidae > Anguilla > Anguilla anguilla. The sequence continues at coordinate 26,447,809 of NC_049212.1, forward strand.
ATCCCTTGGCACTTATTTAAAACCGATTCTTGACAAAAGCTTAAATAGAGTATGTCAAGAGAAATGACCAGAGAGGTCATTCTGTTTGGTGTTGAAAGATGAAATGTTGTATGAGTATCCAAATGGCATGTAAGTACATACAGTGAGCTCCATTATGTTTGGAGCAAAGACATATTTTTCCTTGATTTGACTCTGTACTCCACAATTTTACATTTGTAATCAAACACTCACGTGTTGTTAAAGAGCAGATTCTCTGCTTTTATTAAAAGGGTATTTTCATACAGTTGGTTTCACAATATAGAAATTACAGCACTTTTTATACATATTGCCCCCGTTTGGGACAAATGGCGTCACAGGTGTTTCACCAAGGATTGCTTCCTTAGTGCAGATGTAAGACAGCTTTCAGTATCTAGTCTTGATTCTTGCTTTTGATTGTTTTTGGAGTCTGTTATTTGTATTTGTCCACATGACTAGGACTAGATATTTAAAAAACAGTCAGGGTTATCAAAATCAACAGTTTGGAACATCATTAAGAAGAAAGAGAGCAGTGGTGGGCTCAGTAATCACAAAGGGCCAGATTGGCCAAGGACAACCTCAACTGATGACTGAAAAATTCTCAACATAATTAAGGAAAAACCTACAAATACTTGTCTGACAGATCAGAAACATTCTTCAGGAGGCAGGCATGGATATGTCAGGGACTACTGTCCGCAGAAGACTTCCCGAACAGAGCTACAGAGGCTACGCTGCAAAATATAAGCCACTAGTTAGCCGCAAAAACAGGATGTCCTGGTTACAGTTTGCTGAGAAGTACCTAAAAGAGTGAACTGAACATCCATTTCATATTCTGCAGAGAAAACTTAAAAGCAGCCAGCCTCAATAGATTGGCAGCCTGTCCAGGGTGTATTCCTGCCTCTCGCCAAATGCCTGCTGGGATATGCTCCAGTACCCCTCGCAACCCAGCTCGGGATAAGCAGGTATAGATAATGGATGGATGGATGAGTTCAATGATATCAATTGTGATAGAAATTCTTGTAGTTTTTCATGTAGCCATTTCTGTATCATGCTAGTTTTAGCTGTTAGTCTCAATGGACTATTATTTTATTGTTTCTTGTGAAAATACCCATGGATCAATATGTTCTGGAGATAGCAGGTTCATTTACTTTGGGTATACCAAGAGTCCAGATGTGCACAAGTAGGAAACACTTGTGAAAGGAACATCTGACATTTTAATAGAAATTATGACAATAGTAGCTCCATATCCATTTTGTTAAAAGTCTAGCAGCAGAGTTCTGAATTAGTTGTAATCTTTCAATTGACTTTTGTAGAAGACCAGTAAAAAGAGCATTGCAATAGTCCAGCCTACTTGAAATAAATGCATGGACTAACTTCTCAGAATCCTGTCTTGATAGAAATGGCCATACCTTGGTAATGTTTCTTAGATGGAAGAAAGAAGTCTTGGTCACCTTGTTGATGTGAGGTTTAAAACTTAGATCAGAGTCTAGAATTACACCAAGGCTTGTTCCTTTTGTTTTAACCTGGGGAGCCGAATTTCCTAACCTATTAAAGAGTGCATCCCTTTTGGCTTTGAGGCCAACTAAAAGTATTTCTGTCTTGTCTTCATTTAATTTAAAGAAATTATTGCTCATCCATTGATTCACTGGAGACAGACAAGTAGTCAGGGAGAATAACGCATTTGGATCATTGGCTCAACTGCAATGTATAATTGTGTATCATCAGCATAGCAGTGGAAATTAACATTGTGCTGTCTGATGACATGGCCTAAAGGAAGCATATATAATGAAAAAGAAAAAAAAGAAGGGTACCAAGGCAGCTCCCTTGTGCAACACCAAAAGATGTCACATTTTTTTCAGTTAAGAGAGACCAACCCAGTTTTCAAGACGATTGATTTGGATATTGTGGTCAATCGTGTCAAAAGCTGCACCCAAATCTAAAAGAATAAGAACTGAAACCTTCTTAGCATCAGCACTAAGCCTAAGATCATTCACTATTTTAGTTAGAGCGGTCTCTGTACTGTGATTCGATTTAAAACTTGACTGGAACTTCTCTAGAGTACTGTTCTCATTTAGAAAGATGTTAAGTTGATTAAAGACTACCTTTTCAAGTATCTTGCTCATGAACGATAGGTTGGATATAGGTCTGTAGTTACTTAAGACACTTGAATCTAAATTTTATTTCTTCAATAGGGGTTCACAGCTGCAGTTTTGACAGCGTTGGGAAAGATTCCAGTCTCCAGAGATGTGTTAATTATCTTTAGAGCAGGTGTGGAGACACTCTTAAAATATTTTTAAAGAATGCAGAATACAGGATCAAGATGACATGTTGAAAGTTTAGTCTGCGCTACAATCTTACAGAGCTCTGCCTCAGAAATGCTTGTAAAGCTTCTCATCGTGGCTGGCTTGTTATACCAGCTCTAATGGTTGTTATTTTATTATTTTTAAAATGTGCAAATTCCTCACACTTTGAGGTAGAAGCTTGGTTGAGAAGATCAGAGGCTGGCATGGGATTTAGTAATCGATCGATAATTGAAAACAGTACCCTAGAGTTGCTGCCATTCTCTGCAATGATCCTTGAAAAGTGGGCTCTCCTTTCAGTGCGTACACCATTATTAAAAGGTAGTAATGCATTCCTTAAGAATTCTCCGATGAACCTCTAGTCTGGTTGTTCCCCATTTTCTTTCGGCTCTTCTACATAATCGCTTAAGCTCACGGATCGTGCTATTTATCCGTGGTGCTGCTTTATCGCAAAGCTTATTTTTAGCTTTAACTGAAGTGACTTTGTTCAACATGTTACCTAACTTGCTATTAAAGGCATCAACCATCTCATTTATTGAGTAGTTATCAGTACAGACATCCAAGGATTTTGCAAGCTCAAAAAACTTTCTGTTTGAACGATGAACAACATCTGTCCATTTAATGCCGGGTGTAGAGGCTTTTGGTCTGGCTCCCTCTTTAATCCAGGTAGTGGAGTTTGTGAATTAAGTTAGTGGGAGAGGTCCCAGGGCTGGCTGAATCACATCACAATCAAGCCAGGGGAGGGTATCAGCCAGTTCAGATGCTGAAGCAGGTCCATGAGTCTGAGCTTTACTTATAATCACTAAGCACTGAGAGTGAGGAAAAGCCTGTGTGTGCTGGGGAAGGAAAGTGTCCTGTGCTGGTTGTCCTGTAGCATCTAGCTTAGCTTGTAGGAACGAGTCAATCGTTTTCTCATCTTCTCTGATTTGGTAGAGTGTGCTAATTCTCATCTCCAGCTTGTCAATCTCTGCTGCAAGCTTTGTGCAATTTGTGCATTCCATGCAGGTTCTCATTTCCAGTCCTTTGACAGAAGGTAGCTTAACCTCAGGCTAGAATGTTGGCTGGCGTTGTTAAAAAAAATAAGAAGAAAATAGTAATAAAATAATAAATAAAGTAAAAATTAAAAACAACATTATGAATAAAACTGCGACAGAAGCTGCAAAAGAAAGTAGAAAAGAGATATAAAATAGATAAAGCTGCGGGAGCTCACAGAGACACATCTGCTCTCTCCGGAGGCCAAGGGAGATGTTCTTTCGTTAAAACAGAAAGAAATAACTTACATTAAAAAAAAACAACGAGATAATTAAAATGGTTTGGACGTGCATACCTGTATACATTTCGTTACAATGCAATGCAAATGTAATATATAACCATATTTTTTTTTTTGGACTTTAACAGCAAAAACCTGTAGTCCATGTGTACCCAAAATGATAAACATCTGACATTTATAATCTGTTTTTAGAGATGATTTCCTGGATAATCCAAAAACCTGAAACCCTTTGTGACTAATGACCAAAAAATACTCAGTCTAACTGTCTAATACTCTCTCTCTTCATATTTGAGGTGACAATTCTGGCAACAATCTGACCAAATTCTGGCTGAGTGTTTAACCCAGTGTTTCAGGTGGGTCATCTCCCCTCCAGGATAAGGTGTTGAGATTGTGTGATGGAAGACATTATATCAATGCAATCCATAAATTGTAAGCTCAAAGGACAACAGCCCACCCGAAATACTCTGAATACACTGACTTCATATACTTTACACTGTCATGCACCAATATATTGTGCACATCATTTGTGACATCATTTGCTCAAATTACCTGAAGCTGCTAAATGAATTATGAAAACCAATGTGCATGTTCATTCTTTCTATACACATTTGTGTGACTGTTTTAGTATATGCTTTTTCAGTGATCATTAAAAGTTACTTGATAAGAATACATTTAGAGGAAAAACTGTAAAAACTGATTCAAGCAGAGTGTTTGTTACATCAGAGTGTCCCTGTTGGACTGAGCACACGCCACTCAGTGTTGAGCGTTCCAGTCTATTACACAGTCAGTCTCACTCTTTGTAGAGGCAGCCCAGGTAAGGACATTCTGTGCTTATCTCTCTCAGTAGCTCTGTAAGGCCCACAGGAACAGGCATAGAGTGGAATCTCCTCTCTGACTGTCGTAAAGCAATTCGCCAGGTGCAGAGTCTGATATTGTCGGGACAGAGTGGCCCGTAAGACCTTGGCATCTGGTTTTGCGACAGTTAACAGGTGACACCTCTTTTCTACGGGAAAGCAATTCTAAAATTACCCCAACGTCCTGGAGGTTTCAGATTGCAAGTAATAAAATCACATGATAGAAATGGGGCAAATTGCTCAGGACAGTTGAGGGACAGCCGAAGTGCCCTCACCTGGTGTCACTGGGTAACTTGTCTCCCTACCTTCATAAGGAAAGAAATTTACTCAAGCACACTTTTTGTTAGGAAATAAATCCAGATTTGGGTTGAATACATTGCTACACTACACTATGCAATCTTGATACACTGTGGAAAGACATTGAGAGTTGGCAGTTGGTTCATGTAAGAGATTGTACAGTTATTTCATGTTTTTCAGAGTTTTCATGACAATCACAAGAACAAATATTCATATTTGGTATGGTTTTTATGGTCTCTGTGCGAGTGATGCTCTGGTTTAGGTTTTAAAACCAGCAAACCTGTAGAAAATCTATTTTAATCAATTTGTAAGTAAACTGTATTTTTGGGACACTCCTCCTAGTAAATCCATCTGTCTGATCCTGTCTGAACCAAATTCCAATCTTCCCCCTCCAAGTAAATTTATGGTTTTATGACCCTTTTGTGGCGACATCCACCTGCCTGCGCTGGGTTCTTATAGGAGAGGAACAGGGCCCTCTGGAAGTCTGCAATCAGACTTCCCACACAAGACTCTTTCTGTGTGTAGACTGCTGTCAGGTATGCTCATCTTTATCTTTGATTGTTAGACTATTTTCTAAATTCTGTAACTACAAATTGACTATTTTAAGTGTATAACCTACCTGACATTAAAACTGTTAATGACTTGATTTGTGTGGTCTTGGTCAATGTTTCGTTCTTGTAACAGCCCTCTAAGTCAGTTTCCCACAATTATGACTAGGGAACTGCCCGTTGGACTTGTTTGATCACCAAGTTTTCAGTTAAGGCGGGACCGTCAGCAGAACCAAGTTGATCCTGGGATGACCAATATTGGCCCTTTCGGAGTCCCTGAACCCTAATTAGGTTATACTCCCCATGAGGGAAATCTCACAACCGCTGTGTCGTCTGCAAACAGCTAGTTAAATTGTCGTTACGGGCGCATCCGCGGTGCGTACCGGGTGAAACTGCGTTGACCCTCGGTGTAGAACTTCAGACGAACTGAGTTCCATTCTAAATCAAGCCTAAATTCTAATTTGGAACATAACTTATTAATTAATATGGAGTCAGATTATCACGAGGATAAAACCTAGTAACTGTTACGCTTTCTTGCTGTGGTCATGGATATATTTGATGTGTTGTTCCGCTCATTTGTGAATATTCTGATGCTCCCATTGGGATATTGACAGTCCGGCGACAGATCGGATATATCTCTGATGACAGCATAGCCCCGTTGCGAACGGAGAGTAACCTGAATGCTACTGATCCGTTTCGGGCCAGTTTTAAGCGGGATATGAAGCAGCGCCTTCATATCTAACCCGTGGCAACGGAACCAGTGCATTCTTAATTATAATTGTGCCCTGTTCTTACGAACAGAGGAAAAATAACTAACATCTCCGGTTTTGAATCACACCAGCCAAGGGAGAACACGCGGTGCCTTCCCCTCCAGCTACAAACCCTCATTGGTCTAGCTGTGAGGTCTTTACAGCTCTGGGACAGACCTTGCCTGTAGACTTCACCCCCTTCCAGATGCAGAAGTAGCAGATGACCCACATGATGATGAGGCACAGAAGCACCTCCCACCTCACACTGCCCACCTCCTCAATTCCCCCCGAGATCGCCAGCACACGTCTCCTGGGGGTGGGGGGTGGGGGGGGGGCGGGGTGGGGGGCAGGGAAAGAAAAATAGAATAATGAGGGGAGGAAAGGGAGGTAAGTGGAGAAACAGAAATATAAATTTTCACAAAAAAGGCCCTGCCAGTTAATTTAAATTTGTTCCCATGTAAGAGCCATAATGCTTTGCATACCCCTCATATCCTGGCCCTACCATGTACACAAATATTGAACATTTTCTCTTCTTATTATTCAGAGTGTTTCACCTGCATAAATGCAAAAAGGTTAAACTAGGCCAATGTGCTCCATCTCCAGATACAGTACATCTGTAAACTAGGTCAATATATCACCTGATGTGTTAACAGACTCTTATCCAGAGCAACTTACATGTTTTCCATACATTAATACAGCTCGATATTGGCATAAGGAATTAAAGCTAAGTAGATTATGTTAAGATTTGAACCCACAACCTCTGAGTTTCCTAGTTCACGAACCCTGTTCTGTACAAGGTGCAATCCTACAGAACTCAGCCTGCAAACTTACTCCCAAAACTCAGTGGCTGCAGAGGATGAGTTGTTGGGCTGTTGGGTCCAGTTTGTGGTGAGGTTTCGGTTGGAAAAATCCACACAGTGATCTGAAACACAGAGAGTAGCCTTTCCTAAATCATCGAAACAGACTCATTGGATATTGCAGCTGAGCTGCAGGCCAAATTCGTTATTCTGTTATTGTTTAGTCTGGTTTGCCGATATACAGACAGCTGTTAATAAACCAGCTCTGTATTATGAAAAGATTACAAGTGTTAATACATATGAAAATATATATTTCATATTGACATATTACAAGTATTAAGGATACATTTTGAAAGCAATGCAAAACAAATAAACTGAATTCTGAAATACATTCCATGAAGCAGGCATAAGATCACATATGAATGTTGCAACCTGAAATACCTGGCATATCTGGCACACGTACTGGTATGCAGAAGCAGTAATAAGTTCTTCGTGCTTGATTGATCTGAATTTGCCGTTCTATTTTCTGAAAGAGGGGGACTGCGGTACCCAAAGGAAATGGGGCTTCTTACCCTACCCAGTATAACTTCAAGACGGCTTTGTACCTGTATGCACCATTGATTGTAGGTCACCTGTATTTCAGGTGTTCTCACAGTCAGCCCAGTGTAGCTTAGAGACAGGCTCTGTACCTGTGTCCTCCTGTATAGACTGCAGGTGGAGTTACACCACTTACACTAATTTCAGATCTTACCTGAGTTCCAGGTGTTGGAGCAGCTGGCCCAGGGCAGCTGTGAGCTGAAGGAGAAGTAGAGGTAGAAGAGAGCCCAGGCCAGGATGACGATATAACACATGCAGCCATAAAACTGGATCAGTTGACCTGCATAACCAATCCCTGAGACACACAGACGCATGCACACACACAGAAACACACATACACACATATACACTCGGTTAACAGCTGACAATGCCAATCCCTAGTTTGATCCGATACTTTGTGCAGTTACTGGTAATGAATACGCCTGCTGTGGTTCCTCTTCATATTTGTATTCCTGACAAAATAAAACTGCTGTCTTCTGCTTTGAAAGATTCTCTGGATAAGAGCGTCTGACTACTGCCTGCTATGTATTATTACCATTTCTCCATGTACAATTACTGTATTTTTCCTTATAAGTCTCACAGAGCTAAATTCTGGTGTAGATGTACAATATTGCAGCTGCAGTAATTATAGATTAATGTTCACAGGTGAACTTTGATTTGGGAGAATATCTGAATCCCCTCTTGTGCCAGCATACAATAACATTCTAGACAATTCTGTACTTCCCTAACAGTTTCCCTTTCTTGTTTCAGCATGACAATGCCCCCCAGCACACAGCAAGGTCCATATAGAAATGGTTTTGTCAACAGTGGTGAGGAGGAATTTGACTGACCTGCACAAAGCCTTGACCTCAAACCCATTCAACACCTTTTAGATCAGCAGGAAAGCCAATGGCGAGCCAGGCCTAACCTCCCAATCAGTGGCACTGATTCAGTGCCCAACCTCACTAATGCTCTTCTGGCTGAATGGAAGCAAATCCTTGCAGCAATGCTCCAACCGCTAGTATAAAGCCTTCCCAGAATAGTGGAGGTTGTAATAGCAGCAGGAATTGGCCTGACCATAGGGCCGATCCACACAGTAGAACAGGGCCTTAACAGTGTACTGTAAGCCCCCAGCAGCCTAGAATCACACCATTCCCCACCCATGGTAACAGTACACTTTTTCAGTTGTTGCATTTTTTTATAGATCTATAGAGTTTGGGGATTCGCATGTAAGAACAATTGAACTGAACCCCTGGCTGCATGGGGAGATTTGTACATGAATTGAGAGGCAGCCGCTCTAAGGGCTGGGCCACAGTCTCCCCTCTGTTTAATCTTTAATCACATGCTCATGCCTGGTGAACCTGTCTCTTCTCTCCTTATCCCTATTGGTAAAGCCAAAGTAATCTCTGAGTGAAAGGGAGTTTTACCCATTTGCTGACAAAGGTTTCTGGCCTCTCACCCTCAGCCAATGGGCACAGCTTCCTCCAGCAGGTGATGCCCCCCTCCTGGGTATACTGTCCCATGGCAGTCTCCAGCAGGAACAGGGGTATCCCACAGGTCACTGCAAAGAGCAAATATGGCACAAGGAACGCTCCTGCAGACACACCCACACACAACGGAAACATTTGAGATAAATCTTCAATCACCAGCCTTGTGACTGTTATGTGAACAAAACCAGAGATATTTAGTTCCAGGCAACCAGTAATCTATGATTATGGCATGGTCCAAATCAGCACACTTGCCTACCATTGACTATACAAGCTGAGTACACTGGGTGCGTGAAACTGTGCAAATGCGTGCAGTAGGCAAAGTTCTCTCTTTTTTTGCACTGTAGCTAAAATCCCAGGATGATGTACTTATTTCCAGAGTTTTGCTGATTGTATTTGGGAGAATACTTTTTAGAAAGTAAACAATCATTTTGATCCCATGAATAATACATGCAGCTTCACTTTAGAAATGAGGTGCAGCTTCACTGATAACAACAACACGTGAGCATGACGCGCAAGGGCAGAACGTCTTATGGCACTTCCACAGTACGGTTTGAAAATAGTATGAAGGATATTTTTTGCATACTGCCCATCGCATACTAAAATGTGCTTAGTAGACAGTACATACTTGGTGGACACAGTAGTTTAAAGGCTGATTTGGACACAGGCTTTGTGACTAACTCACAGAGTCATACTCACACTTACTCATACTTGCAGTCAAACCCATACTCACTTGCACATTCACACTTACAGTCATACACTCGGACTCACTCATACACTCACTCATTTACTCACCGCCGCCGTTCTTGTAGCAGAGGTAAGGGAACCTCCACACATTTCCCAGCCCCACTATGTTCCCCGCTACCGCCAGGAGGAACTCCACCTTACTCCCCCACTGGCCCCTCTCCTCCAATGGCCTTTCAGCGGTCTCCCTTTCCTTCTTCATCTCGTCTTCCCCTGGGATCTTTCACTCTCACTGTGTCCCTCTCCGGTGCTGTCCGTTCCTAACTTTTTCCTTTGGAAGTGCACCTTGAAGAGGCACATTGTGTCAATGGGCTGCATTCAAACAACTTTGAATCTTGCTGTTGCAGATGTTTTAACAAAATTAAATGGCACATATTTAAAATAACATCACTGCTGTAAGGAAAAATGTAAAAAATTGGGAAGCAGGAGATTGTTTGGACAGGAATTCCTAAGAACCAGTGGCATCACTAGGGGGATGCGGGGGTTGCGGACCGCACCGGGTGACACCATCAGAGGGGGTGACACCAAAAGCACCGGAGAGGGACACAGTGGCGGTTGGAGCAGCAAAAGAGTGGCAGTAGACAAAAACTTCTGTTCACTCAGGTTTACTTACAGGAGACGCACTTCACGACACAAGTGACGACACAACAAAATATATATGCAACAAATACCACGAACAAAACAAAAACGAGTAAACAAAATAACAGTAGGCTATGCCTAGTAGGCCCAACTCGTTTGAATAAGCTGTATAGCTAGCATGACCACTCAACACACAGAACATAATCACCAAGGAGGACTTTTCCTCTGGCTTATATAGCCCAAGCCCCTCCCCATGGCAATTCTATTACAAAAAAAGTTTCTTCCCTTTATCATGATTTAGTATTTTACATATACATTTCAAGAACAAACAATAAATAAATACTATCAATAAACCAATGACTAAGAATAATTAACGGTCCATTCCAGAAAACAAAAGCAAATTCATACATCCTCCCCCTTTTTGTGTTTCACACATGATGTATCCCAAACACCCCCATGAAAAAGCCCTATGGTATGGCCCGCGCTTTCTTGAAAGACTTCCAGAAAAACCGGCTGCAGATTTGGTTGGGGTCTAGCTTTTAATATAATACAAAACAAATCAATGTTTAATATGAATGTCACCTTTTACTTTGAATAATTCCACTTCTGTCCACAAATTACGAGTACTTTACTACAAACAAGTGTACCGCTTTCAATTTCACAGAAATTGCGGTCGTTTTTTTAAAAAGTATTCTAAATTCGCGGTAAAACCTTCATAACTTACCTTCATAACACACACAAACAATGGTAACTACATTTTTCCCTCCTTCCGTCACGTTACTTCATATGGATATTAAGTTGCGGGCAATTAAAAGAACATGAACAGGGGTTTTAAATGCATTAAACCATGTGCACATGCTTAAAACTGTATATGTCCACAGGTTTCACTCCTGTCTATACATTTTTTGTGCTGTGTTTCAGCAGAAATTATTTTTTATAAAAATATTCTAATGCGACGGGTTGAAACGGCTAGTTTTTCTGATGCAGTTTACTGCCGCTTGATTTAATTAACGGTATTAATGTGACGAGAAGCGCTTTGTCATTTGAATGCATAACACGCAATTCCTCGCGCCCACACCCGCTCTCCGGCGCTACAGTGTTACCTGTCTGATTGATGTCTTCGTGGCATGTTTAAACACTAATGTTTTATTAACACCCCCTCCGCCGCACTGGGTGACACCAACCCGAGTGACGCCACTGCCAAGAACCCATTTCATGGTCTTTAACCTTAAAGTATAAATATCAGAGATTAAGAATGAAACAAACAACAATGCCATATTAGGCGCTGCTGTATGACCTAGCAGGCCATGCTTTCAGAAATTTCTGATGAACTGCAAACTGATCTTTGCAGTTAATAACAAATGACTCATAGGCCGTTTCCATTTTTTTTTTTTTTTTTTTTTTGCTCCATGTGTGTGAAATCAAAGGGTTCAAATGCATGTTATACAAACTATAAACTTTAAAGTACATTCATCTGCACATCATTTAGAAAACAATTGGGATTCACTAATACACTTACTTGGGTGCCGATTAAGGTTTTTGGAAAAAAAAAAAAAAATTTTTTTGGGCTTCTCTGCTTTATTGGACAGAACAATACCATCAGGTACAGCCAGTTCTCATCAGCTGCCTGTTGGTCAGTAATAAAAATGTATTTGCATTGCAAAATTGTGCAAAGAAGTAACACACAGTTTACTTAGGTTGGATAGCTAATAGTTTCTGTTCAAATATGGACGTCCATTCAAAAAATGTTATGCCCAAACAAATGCATGCAGAAACATTGTCCAATTGCCTGTATGTATTTAATTAATCAGGTTTAATCAAGGAGGTATGCGTTTTTAAATAAAACTAATTCATGTTGTATATTAATCTTTATATTAATCTAATGTTTTTATTGTCTTGAAAAAGTAAAGCTGCTTTGTGACAGTGACGTTCACACTTCAGCTGGACATTGCTGTATGCACATGTGAAACAGAGTTCACTCATGGAAAAGGGACATGAAAACTGATGTGTTGTCACAAACAGACCAAGTATTTTATAGTTAGGACTAAAATGTGACTAAAATACTTGGTACTTTTTGTCAACTAAAATAAGTCATTTTTGTTTTGAAACAAAGGCATGAATAAAATGACAAACTAAAATGCATTTTAGCCAAAAGGCTAAGACCATGACCTAATCAAAAACTGCTGGCAAATTAACACTAATAGACAGTAAGAGTCACTTTCAAACAAGTTTTTTTTATAAATGCCTGTGAACTCATTTTCTAGGAGAGCCACAAGTGCTGAAATCTGTAAAGAGACAGCGGGAAGGAAAGAGTCCTTTTCACCCAGACGTGGAGCTTACCTGGTGAAGGGCACAGGACTCCAGAAAAGCTGTGGGGGTGGAAGTGGAGCCTTTCCTCTGGCTGCACGCTCTCTGCACCGGCAGTGAAGGTGTATGTGTATGTGGAGGTGTGTCCTTAGAGGAGTAGCAGTAGAAGTTCTTACACAAACCATGTTGCGTCTGTGGCTTTTTATAGAGTTTGTCAGAGAACCAGAACCTGTGTGTGCAAATTTCTGAATGTACATGAACACACATACACGCACACACTCTCTCCTCCAACTCCCCCCCCCACCCCCCGTATGATCTTTGCTGAGAATATTCTCCAAGTGTGAGTGTAGAGAACATGTATTCACAATTTTACATAACGTTGAGAATATTTTCACAGTTTTACCTTGCAAATAAAAAATAGTGTTACACACCTACAGGCAGCTGAGGAGAACTGGCTATTGAGAATTGTGTGAATTTTTCTAAATTGCAATTTGCAATTTAAAATAGGAGTCTTAGTTGCATGGCAGTAACTCCACCTGCCTTGGCGTACACACCATATGCCACCGATTAAACCGTACACTGTGAAAAGCCTGCTTTTTTCTTTTAGTGCTGCAAAACAGAAATTTTGGCGGGTTAGGACCCAAGTGCAAAGTAAACACACCGGAGGCTCAACAGTTAATTCCAAACAAAGACCAAACAAAAAGCCACGACGGGCAATTCCAAAAACTCACAGAAATACTTGAAATCGAAAAAACAAGCAAAGAAACTCAAAACATGAAAAACAGGCAAGGGAACTCAAAACTCCTCAAAAAGCAGATTAACTTGAAAAATACTTGAGACACAGGAAACAAACGGCAAGGGCAGAAAATTGTAGGATCCAGTAAGGGACTTAGGAGAAAACAGAGCTTAAATAGACAAGAGGGATAACTAGACACAGGTGAACACAATGCACAATCAACACAGAACGGAGAGGGATAACGAGACACAGGTGAACGCAATGATTGAATAAATTAACACAATGATTGCATTAGACACAGGAAAAAGCAATGAGACAAACGAACACACGGTACAAAGCTGTGAAATGCCGCCAGCTGGCGACCAAAAAAGGAATAACCTTAACAGAAACGGCAGAATCCTGACACTAAATAAACTAAAGTGACTTTGAAATTATGGACGTCCATCTGTCCAAGCCTCAGAAGTGTCTGTGGTCGAAGTTATTGCAATTTTACCAAACCATTGTTGTTTTTGGTGCTGCAGTCATCACTGCTGTGTTTCAGAACTGGAAAATCTGCACTCTCCCCTGTGAAAGTGTCAGTAAACGTACACTTTGAAGCCACAACAAGAAAAGGTGTACACAATTCTGTATAAATATTTAGATGTTGGATTTCTGCCGAGTTCACCTTCTCCCACTGAGGAGAAGCGAGAGCAAGTGTTGTACCAATTTATATATTTCATTGCTTCGTTGTGTATTTCATTATCAATTTATTTATTTTTGTCACATTGGTTTCCATAAGTTTGAGCCTGGTTTAATAGCCTACAAATTTAGTATATTTGTGGACTAATTGGCAAAAAGTTGCAGCAGTACCCTGTGACTGTTCACAGAGCCATTCTGTAAAGGTTTAAACAGCCAGGAAAGGTGTATCTGGAGGGAGGGAGGGGTATCTGGAGGTGAGAGCTCAAGGCCAGAAGGACACGAGCCCTGCCCTGAATGAAACTGTGTGCCAGCCTGTATGAATTAAGCCAGCTCCTGTCTTGTGGAAAATAGCATCAGCAGCATTATTTAAGGAGCCTCATGAACGGGCGGAAGGTTTTTATGAACTCAATGCAGTGATTGTCGTTGAACCCAAATGAATCGTTGAATTTCTTTACCTGTACGTCCTTTAGCAATGACTAGCTGTATCTCCAGAGATGGACTGCCTTACTCACTTAGGGGTGGCACAGTTTTGGTGTCCAAACAGTCTCTGTTGGGGGGGATGGCTTGATGTATTTGATTGGTTCATAGGTCAATGATGGGTAGCATGAGGTACACCACAAATGTCCTGTATGTGTGTGTTGAGCTAGGTCTGCCCACCCAACCTGATACACACCCCGCCGCCAGTGTATTTTCCTGCTCCAACGTCTTATTTTAATTGATTAAAGTATTATTTATCTAAAAATCTACTGATAATAAAACATAAAACAATACAATTATCATATTTAATTTGGCAACTGAATGAAACAAGGTATCTCCAAAACACAACGAGAATTCAGATTAGTCATGATTTTTTCCCCCAATCTTGCATAATATTTTTCATAAATTTCAGTTTGTCAATCAACTGACTGTTAAGTACCTAAAAAAGCAATCCTTTATTTGTTTGCATCGGTTGCTTATAGCTGACGAAAAAAGCACCATGTGTGCAGTGAAGAGTGACCCGTCAAAAAATACAGTATTTCCTCACCAAAAAGCAAACTTTACGACCTGGTATCTAAAGCCATACCTGATTAGAACTATTCTCTAGATTACTGTTATGATTTTCAAATGCACACTTTTAACATCATCTAGTTTTTTAAAAATATGAATCAAGCATTGGTAAGCAAAGTGGTACCAGGATGTGACCTGTTAAAAATATTTAAATCTCCCATGCCTTGTTAGCAAGTATGAATTAGAAAAAACTTTTACTGTCACTTTATTGACTTTTGGTTGGTCACTAACTCTTTCATCTCTGTAGCAGAAATCACATGGTTTCGCTCAGCCATTTGCTTCCGGGTCAGGGGGAGGTCATCATCAGGGTGAATCAGATGAGACAAACGCTGTCAGCAGAAAAGAAATAATGGCACAGATATTGATGAGCATTGTATATCTACTGATGTGTGTGTGTGTGTGTGTGTGTGTGATTGGATAAAACACTGTAGGCCCTGGGTAAGGGCGTGGGACTGTGGGAACAGGGCTAGCTCCCAGAACAGCTGGGGAGACATGGGTTCTGGGCCTCACCTGTCTGAGAGTGCCAGTGCTGAGGGAGAGCTTGACCAGACTCCACCCCGGAACCAGTACAACAGAGGAGAGGGCCAGCAGCCAGCCCAGCACGTACGCCCAGTCTGGGTACACATACCAGCGGTTAAAGGTCAGGGGCTGGTACTCCACCACAGAGAAGATGAAGGATCCCTACGGGAGAGGAGTAAGAGTGGAAGGTTTTATAAATGTAACACGCCATACTGCCATTGTGTCATAAAAGTAGAATTAACATGAAGCTGTCTTTTAAGCAGGATTCAATTGTCAAAACTGGTCGCATAGTTATGTAGTAAAAAACAAAACAAAACATATATATATATATATGGCATAGGAATAAATAGGAAAAGAAAAACAGTTTTAATTTTAAAATTTGCAGGTTGATGAAAGAAAAAAGACTAAATGCAGAGATCTCACTCAAGTCCCAGAAGTCTGCAGGTTTTTGGTGTGTGCCGGTTCTTAATTTTCAGTCACCAACTTGGTGAATAGTATGCACGCCTTGTTTCCAAAGCATAAATTGTCTGCTGACTGAAAGGAAAACAGAAGATCCTACAGACAGAGGCCCTGATATTTCTGACCCTGAATCATGTGGTAGTCTGGTAATGGTTCGTAGAATTGTTCTTGCCAAGTCTAAATATTTCCACAGCCAAGTTCACTGACTTTCATTTTTCCCCGTTTTTACTATAAAGTACACAAACACAGAAACACATACCAAATCAGCGCACTTGCCTACTATTCAGCTGAGCTGAGTACACTGGATGAGAAAGTTAAGTAGGCAAACCTTTCTCAGAATGTACTGTACAATCCCAGGATGATATACTTTTTCTAGGGTTTCGGTGAGTTCATTCAGAATGCTGCGGCTCGTCTGGTCTTCAACCTCCCCAGACACTCCCACGTCACTCCCCTGCTCACTACCCTCCACTGGCTGCCTGTTATAGCTCGCGTCAAATTTAAAACATTGGTCCTAGCATACCAGGCAGTCAAGGGATCAGCCCCAGCATACCTCCACAAGATATTCAAACCCTACATGCCAGCCAGATCCCTCCGTTCTGCTACCTCAGGACGCCTAGCACCTCCCCCTCTTCGCACCTGCACTTCCAGAACACGTCTCCTGTCTGTTCTGGCCCCACGATGGTGGAATGACCTCCCTGTGGAGGTCAGAACAGCTGAGACACTGACCCATTTCAAACGACGACTGAAGACTCACCTCTTCAGGCTGCACCTCTCCCCATCCCTCTCTACCCCCCTGTAAATGACTGTAAGCTTAGGGTTGTAACTAGGCAGCTGTTTCGTAGGTGACTTAGGTGCGTTAACTGTCTTAACTACTACTTGTATTTTTTCCATAGACTGCGTTGTTGCCATTCTCGTTGTTAGTGTTAATCAGTTTAACCTTCAGGGTCCAAGTTGAACTATGCGGTTGTTCCCTGCACTTGGACCGGTACTTCTCTCTAGGGGTTTCGTCATACTTGTTCCTGGTTATGGTTATACACTTTGTTGTACGTCGCTCTGGATAAGAGCATCTGCCAAATGCCTGTAATGTAATGTAATGTAATGTATATTTGGGAGCATACTTTTCAGGAAGTGAATGGCAGCAAATATGATGTCTGGCGAGTTGGAGAGATGCTTTGTCTCTGGATGTCCGTCGATGGCGGTGAGTCAAACTCACCAGGGTCACCAGTGGTGTGAAGTAGAGCCAGCAGAGCTTAAAGATGAGGCAGGGACGCTCCCCGGTCATGTCCTCAATCACATCGACCATTCGCTCCGCCCCTGCTCGAGGGACACACAGGAACAGCAGTGAACATTGCTGTGTGTATAAAGTGAACCTCTACTGGGAATAAAATAAACTCAATCAGTAATTGTACCAATGTGTATATAAGCCCATAGCCTTTCCTTCTTTTTTAAACGACAAAATAGGCAACTAATTTTGAAATCTGCATTATTTATAGATATTCTATTATTCTCTGAATGTTTAGTTAATGTTAATGGTTTTTCCTGTGGCAGTGAAGGTGATTTCCAGTTAAAAGGCATGTTGTGCATCTCATTTTCAGTCTTTTTTCTTATTGGTTGCATTGACAGGATAAAAAGCTTGTAATCAGGGTCTTGATTTTTTAAAAGTATGCTTTCCTCTATCTCAAAGGGCACCTTTAGAACTAGCATACATTTTAAAAATTAATTTTATGAAAAAATTTTCTTTAACTCTTCTTAACATTGTGAGTGCTCTGTATCTGTTCTTGTTCGTAAATCTTTCCCATTTGGTGGAAATTTTGTCTTTATTTCCACAGGGTGTTGTATTGGAAAGACCCAGTTTCTTGGAAGGTGCACTGTTTTGTGCAGTAATGTGTAAATACAGTACAGATTTTTTTCCCGTGTAAAATTCCAGGCAGGAAGGTCCTGCACTCACCAAATAGCCAACCCATGGCCAGGACCTTGAACATGCACAGGAAGAACACACAGGCCCCATTAAAGGCGTAGTAGTCAAAGAGTTGGAACACAAATATTCCCCCCTGGTGGAAAGTAGGGAAAATGACATGGGTAGATGTTAGGGGAAAGTATGGTCAGGAGGTTTGTGCTTTGTGCAAGACCTGAATTTCGGTTACGATTAGAATGATGCAGGTTTTAGTTCTTTCATATGGGTCTGAAGCCTTGGACGAGGTAGTAAACTGAATTACTTTGAGGAACGTGCAGGTTTTAAAACTGGTAGTAATTAACTTCTTTGTAGGCCAAAGGAGCCAGTGATATCCTCTGGGTAAACTGATAACACATTTTGAAATGTATTTCTTTTTCTCCCCAGCTGTCTTCTTACCTGTGTGACCATCACCAGCTGCAAGACAAAGCAGGTGAAGCAGAAGAGCAGGAGGAAGATCTCTCTGTGCCCGGCCCTCCGCAGTACCGTGGGAAACAGGTCTTTCATCGTTGTCATCACCGCCTCCATTGCCACAAACTGATTGACAGACAGATGCCCCAAGTTTCACCAGAGAGGCAGGGAGAGAAAGGGAGATGGAGGGAAGAAGAGGGAAAGAAAAAGGAAAGGAGATAGATGAAGATGATTGAGACATTAATGTTTAAGTACTGTTTTCCTGCTTGTGAGAAACTATCCACAAATACATCTTTATTAGCTATGAAATGTTGTCCAGTTAGCTTGGCAGGTAGTCTTGCTGTGTCATCTCCAATGACCCAGCATCATACCTTGCTAGCTCAGTACAGCTTTACTTCATGTTAAACAAAGAACCGAACCGGAAGGATCTAGAAGTGTGTAAGGACTGCAGCCAGTTGTGGTGCTGGCAGTTTCACAGACTGAGCAGCCAGGAATGGTGAGCTGCAGCCAGGTGACTGATTACCTGTGTGTCCAGGCCCAGCAGGATGATCATAATGAAGAAGCAGGTGGCCCACAGCTGAGGTAGGGGCATCATTGCTACTGCTTGGGGGTACGCAATGAATGCCAGACCAGGTCCTGGGAGCAGGGAGCAGAGGAGAACATGGAGGTGATGAGAAGGAAAGACAGGAGGAGAATGAAAGAGTCAGAGAATGAATGGGAGAAAAATTAATGATCCAATAGTGTTTACTCTTCCTCCCCTTCTCTCCCAGGTCAGATTCCCTCTTATTACATTTACACATTTTTTGCATAACCAGAGTACCATACTGCCTGTTGTCCATACTGGACATACTTTATAGCAGTAATATTCAGGTTAAGCACCCTGCACAAGAGTACAAAGACAGCGCCCCAGCTGGGAATTTAATCCACAACCTTATTGCATATTGCTACTTCTCTCCTTTTCAAGTTAAACTCAGATGCTTCATTGTCATTATATAGACTCAATATCACCAGAGCCAATATGACAGAGTTAATATAATTACAACAGTAACATCAACAATACATGATTTAGTGATTTTTGGTAGTCCAACAGCTGCTTAATTTTGCATAGAAGACCACAGCTAAGCTCACCCAGAGCAGCGTTGGTTATGACCTTTCATATTGCTTTGACACGCAGTCATATGTGCACCCTTTTCAGCCAATAGGTGTTGCCAAACTGAACCCTCTCATACCCTAAGCGAAGCAGGCACCAATTGTGTCATCCTGTTGAGCTACCTGCCACAGTGAGCACTAGCACGGTCTGGATTTGATCCAAGGCTGTGATGCTCATCCATGCACCACATTGTGGTGCCTTAATTAAATGAACCATCCAACAGCTCAATTTACTTACATACTTTTAAATATATAAAAATATTTTTGTCACATCTTCATTATTTGTCTTGGCATACTGTACAAAGAGCTTCTGTACCTGATTCTGCCACTTCCTCAATGGCGACGCCCTGCTCATGTGCCATGAACCCCAGCACAGAAAAGACCGCGAATCCCGCCACTACACTGGTCCCGCTGTTCAGCAGGCACAGCCACAAACAGTCCCTGCAGAAACACCACCAAGAGGGTAAAATAATCTGCCTCGATTTTGCATTTATTTTCTTTCAAGGTGAAAGAAATTAAGTGTTTGCTGCTAAGTGTCTTTCAGGATAAGTCTGGATATCTCAGTATTGCACAGGACAAAGGATAAATGTGGATATCTCAGTATTACACTGAACAAAGGAAATGTGAATATCTTGGTACTGCACTGGACAAAGAGTTGCATACTTATGTTTAAGCATCTGACATTCCTACCCTTGTGTACTGTGTTAGGGCCTTACTTGTAGCAGTTGTTGTTATATGTGTTGTAGCTACCCAACACAGTTAAAGTACCCACTCCAAGACTGTAGGAGAAGAAGATCTGAGATCCTGCCTCCATCCACACCTGCAGTGACATCACAAACTGTGAACACATTTGAGGCGATATGGCTGAAAACATTTATATGTTCGCCATCGGAATGAAATAAGGAAAGATACATTTAGCTGTGACAAGGTGATGGGGCACTGCCTGGTATATTCTGATGTTACAGAGTACTTACCTGTGGGTCTGTCAGGTGGGAGGGGTCAGGGTACAGGTAGAACACCACCCCCTGCAGAGCTCCAGGTAGAGTTAGCCCTCGTATCAGCAACACCAAAAGCATCAGGTATGGGAAAGTAGCAGTGAAATAAACCACCTGGTGTGAGAGGGAGAGAGAGAGCGTGTGCGCAGAATGGGTGTGTCTTTCCCTGTCGGACACATTTTTTCTGTCTCTCTCTCTCTCTCTCTCTCATACACACACACACAAAGGGGATACATGTGTGTGAGAAAGCACAAAGCAGACACAAACAAACATCTCAGAATGCAGGTACATGTGTGCGTATGGTCAGGGGGAGAGAAAAGACTCAATTCATGGATAAGGAGGTTTCATCAACAGACTACCTGTTCTGCATAACTTAATTGTGTTTATGTGCTTTTAGTTGTTGTGATGTGCAATTTCACAGTTTAAAGGTTTTCAGGCTAAATTATGTTTTTAACTGCTGATCAAGAGCATGAAGCAAGCAATGTCCTTCTCAGTCTTTAACTGAACCAAATTTGTTGGCAGACTCATTAAAAGTTACCTGGCAACACATTTAATAGGAAAAAATAGGATAAAAAACGGAGTCAAACAGGACAGGAAAACATTTGGTGCATCAAAATGTCAGCATGGTTTATGTGTCCCTGTTTGACTGAACACATGCCACCCTGTGTTGAGTATTCCAGTCTATTACACAGTCAGTCTCACTCTTTATAGAGGTAGCCCAGGTAAGGACATTCTGTGCTTATCTCTCTCAGTAGCTCTGGGACAGACCTTGCCTGTAGACTTCACCCCCTTCCAGATGCAGAAGTAGCAGATGACCCACATGATGATGAGGCACAGAAGCACCTCCCACCTCACACTGCCCACCTCCTCAATGCCCCCCGAGATCAACAGCACACGTCTCCTGGGTGGGGGCGGGCGGGGGGGCGGAGGAAAGAAAAGAGAAAAATGACAGGAGGAAAGGGAGGTAAGCCAGGAAAAAGTATAAAAATATCAATTAAGTATAAAAATATGAACATTAAAAATATTCTACCAGTTAATTTATATTTATTCACATGTAATGTGAGAACCATTATTTTCTGCACACCCCTTGCACCCTAGCCCTACCATGTACATAAATAATGAACATTTTCTCTTCTTATGGTTCTGCTAGTATTAATTCACATAAATGCAAAAAGGTTAAACTACGTCGATGTGCTCCATCTGCAAACTAGACTAATATGTCCCTACACATCACCTTATTTATTAGCAGACACTCTTTTCTTGAGCAACGTACACTTTTTCCATACATTTATACAGTTGAATATTTACATAAGCAATTCAGGGTAAATAGATTATAAAAAGACTAGAACACAACCTCTGAGTTTCCTAGTTCCCCAACCCTGAGGTCTGTCAGAGGTGCAATCCTACAGAACTCAGTCTGCAAACTTACTCCCAAAACTCAGTGGCTGCAGAAGATGAGTTGTTGGGCTGTTGGGTCCAGTTTGTGGTGAGGTTTCGGTTGGAAATGTCCACACAGTGATCTGAAACACAGAGAGAAGCTTTTCCTAAATCACATGCAGACAGCTGTTAATAAAATGAGCTCTTCATTATGAAAAGGTTATGAGTGTTAAAACATGTGGAAATATATATTTATAGACATATTACAAGTGTTAAGGATACATTTTGAAATCATTGCAAAACAAATTGCAAATAATTGTGCATTCTGAAATACATTCCATGAAGCAAGCATAAGATCACATATGAATGTTGCAACCTGAAATACCCACATATATCACACATACTGGCATGCAGAGGCATCACAATAATACGTTCCTCATGTTTAACTGATCTGAATTTGCTGCACAGTTTTGTACCTGTATGCACCATGGATTGCAGGAGGAGCAAATGTCACCTGTATTTCAGGTGTTATTACAGTCAGCCCAGTGTAGCTTAGAGACGGGCTCTGTACCTGTGTCCCCCTGTATGGACTGCAGGTGGAGTTATACCACTTACACTAATTTCAGATCTTACCTGAGTTCCAGGTGTTGGAGCAGCTGGCCCAGGGCAGCTGTGAGCTGAAGGAGAAGTAGAGGTAGAAGAGAGCCCAGGCCAGGATGATGATATAACACATGCAGCTGTAAAACAGGATCAGCTGGCCCGCATAGCCAATTCCTGAGACACACGCAGGCACACACACACAGACACACACGTACACACATATACACACTCGATTAGCAGGTGACAATGGCAATCCCTGAGACACACACAGGCACATAGACTCAATTAGCAGCTGACAATGCCAATCGTTAGTTTGAACAGCTACATTGTGCAGTTACTGGTTGTGAACATGCCTGCTGTGGTTTCTCTTCGTATTTGGATTCCTGATGGTGACACTGATGCCTTCTGCTTTGAGAGACACTCTGGATTGGAGTGCCTGACAACTGCGTGTAATATACTGTAACTTTTTCTTCCTGTGCGATTGCCCCATTTTCCCTGTAAGAGTAAAGTCCACCTCTTAGCCTCACAGAGCTAGATTCTGGTGTAGAAGTGCAATACTGCAGCTGCAATAATAATATATACATTTTCCCAGGTGACCTTTGATTTGGGAGAATATTCAAACTCCCTCCTGTGCCATGATTGAGTGCTGTCCTGAAGTACTGTAACCCTACTGCTGATTATCCATTAGCTCCCAGTGTATTCACTGACCCCAGTCCACATCTCCATGCCTTGGCTCAGGAGATTTAATATATTTGACATTACATCCGATTATGAGCTGCCCTGCAAGGCCGTTGGGCGCACAGAAACAGAAACTGGCCTGACCATAATGCTGATCCACACAGTAGAACAGGACCTTAATAGGGTGAGCCCCAGGCAGCTTAGAGTCACACTAACCATTCCCCGCCAATAGCAACAGTGCACCTCTGCAGTTGTTGCATTTTTTATATATCTATAGAGTTTGGGGATTCACATGTAAGAACAATTGAACTGAACCCCTGGCTGCATGGGGAGATTTGTACATGGATTGAGAGGCAGCTGCTCTAAGGCCTGGGCCACACAGTCTCCCCTCTGTTTAATCTTTAATCACATGCTCATACCTGGTGAGCCTGTCTCTTCTCTCCTTCACACCCTATTGTGATCTCGGTTTTACTCATTTTATGAGACGTTTCTGGCCTCTCACCCTCAGCCAATGGGCACAGCTTCCTCCAGCAGGTGATGCCCCCCTCCTGGGTGTACTGCCCCATGGCAGTTTCTAATAGGAACAGGGGTATCCCACAGATCACCACAAAGAGTAAATATGGCACAAGGAACGCTCCTGCAGACACACCCACACACAAAGGGAACATTTGAGATAACCAGTCTCATGGCTGGAACAAGACCACAGATATTAAGTTCCAGGCAACCAGCAATCTTTCACTATGGCTGTGTCCGAATCAGCGCACTTGCCTACTATTCAGTATATAAGTTGAGTATACTGGATAAGAAACTTGTTAAGCTGGCAATATTTTCTCTAAATTGCAGGGTACTTAACATTCCAGAATGATTAACTCATTTCTAGGGGGTTTTGTTGGGTGTGTTTCGGGGCATACTTTTCTGGGAGGAAACAACCATTTTGATCCCATGAATATGATGTTCAGCTTTGCTTTAAAAGGAGCAGCTTCACTGATGTTTTCCTTCAACAACAACACTTGAGCATGATGTACAAGGGCAGAACATCTTAAAACACTTTCACAGTACGGTTGGAAAATAGTATGGAGGATATTTTTTACATATTGCTCATCGCAGACTAAAATGTGCAGTTGCTTAGCAAACAGTACATACTTTGAGGACACAGTAGTTTGAAGGCTGAATTTGACACAGGCTTTGTGACTTTGCTTGGGAGTTTCCCATAATGAAGTCCAACCTGTTAGGTAACATGTACACATACGAACAGAGCACTGAACACTACACCACCCAGAATCAAGAACTATGCAAATAAAAACTCATTTAGAATATATAGGTACTTTTAACATATAAGTCAAACCAATTGTTCACATTAACTCTTATAAAACTCACAGTCTTACTTATGTTTACTCAAACTCAATGACACTCTCTGTCATACTTATTCATATTCATGGTCTCACTCTGGAGCACTCACACTCCTACTTGCTCTTAGACTCATAAACCTTACACTCATACACTCACTCACACTCATACTCATACTCACACTTATACACTCATACACTCACTCACACTCATACTCATACTCACACTTATACACTCATACACTCACTCACACTCATACTCATACTCACACTTATACACTCATACGCTCACTCACACTCATACTCATACTCACACTTATACACTCATGCATTCATACACACACTCATATCCATAATTACATTCATACTCACACTCATTCTCAGATACTCATGCAATTACATTGATACACACTTATTCAATTGTACTCACACTCATACACTCGCTCACTCATACTCACTCATACACTCACTCTTACACTCACTCACTCACCACCGCCGTTCTTGTAGCAGAGGTAAGGGAACCTCCACACATTTCCCAGCCCCACTACGTTCCCCGCTACCGCCAGGAGGAACTCCACCTTACTCCCCCACTGGCCCCTCTCCTCCAATGGCCTTTCATCTGTCTCCCTTTCCTTCTTCATCTGTTCTTCCCCTGGGATCGTTCACTCTCACTGTGTCCCTCTCTAGTGCTGTCTGTTCCTCACTCTCTGACCGTTTTCCTTTGTCTGGACACTGCAAGCTGGGAACAGAGGCTGATGTTTTACCCACTGACTGTCTGACATGTTCTTACATGTACACGGTGTATTTGGGATGCTGGGCCAAGTTACCAAGTGACAGGGCCACGTTAAAGAATAGCCATCTTTTTATGAGTAAAGGCCCAGCTAGTATGTGAAAACATTATGCATGAAGTGAGTGAATCAGGAACTTTATTTTCCACAACCATTAATGTAGAGCCTAGAAGGCATGCTGGTGGTTTCAAAGCGTGTGGTTGATGGTGCCCGGTTTTCCCTAAGCTGGTACTGCAAGTGTCAAAATGTTAGCTGGAGGTGAGAAATCAGCTAATTTGTCCATGTTTTAATTTTTTTTTCAAAAGTTTTTGTGTTTTGATTTAGTCTCATTTGAAGACCAAAACAAGGGGCCCTTCAGTTGTTCTTATGGATCACAAAAAACAGTTGGTATAATAACAAATCTTAGGGAGTGTGGCCAGCATGCTGTACATGCCCACAGTTGCCACACCATATGACCTGATATGTTTAATGTGCAATACCTGTAGGAGGCAACATTAGGAAACTCAATGTGCAATGCGTGAACTTAATATGAGCTTCAGATCAGGAGATATGGCTTGAAATGGAAAAAATGCATATTTTCTACATGTAAGATGGCTGCTAGGTCAGGTGACCTGACAGGTTACTAGCATGTCACTTCTTTAAAATTATGTGTTGTGTTTGTTGGCTTTGTGTGCCTTCCAGACATGAAGTCCTTCTGGGTCTTTTCCAATACAGAGCACTTTCCTGTGTGCAGGAACAATACAAACATACCTACACTGCATAAACAAAGACTACATAAAAAGAACTGGCTAAAAAAAGAAACAAAACCATAAACTATACGTGCTTACACCTGTTTTTGATTTATCTTCAATTTTACTGTATATTCTAGAGAGGTGACCAATTGGCCACCCCTGAAGAGAGAATTCACTCTTGAATCAGCCGATAAATTAAGTTAGCCAAAATTTGAAATACAATCTAATGGTGGAACACAGGACATAGGCTATGATTCTCCAAATGTGTCCAATTTTGTACATAAAAATGCATGTTTTATAACCTTATCTTACATTTCTGTTCTGATTCAAATAAAGGTAGAGATATGCCTTGTATGTTGGCAAAGGAAGAGCAAAACTTAAGGAACCACAAAATTGTCAGGGTTCTGTGTCTTCCCCCCGTGTTGTTTCTCCGTTGGGCCGCCAGATGGCGGCACCTCGGTTTTGTGTTCAGTTAATTGTTTTATTGTTTTTGATTATCTAATTATTAGTTGCGTTTTGTCTCGTGTTCCCCTCCCTCTCTGTGGCTTGATTGTTCATCGTGCCCTCCTGTGTCTCGTCTGCGTCTCTCTATTTAAATCGCCCTCTCCCCAGACTCAGGCGCTGGAACCTTTGGTTTGGTTTGTTTGCCTTGCTACCTGTTTGTACCGGTTCCTGCCTGATTCCTGTTTACCTGTTGTTTGCCTGCCTGTGCCCTACCTGCCCAGTTTTTCCTCGTTTTTGGGTTTCTGTATTTTTGTCTTGTTTTTTTGAGGATTTTGTTGTTTGTAAATTTCGCCCTGTGAGACTCTTTGTTCCCTGTCTTAGTTTATTAAAGTCCTTTGTTTTCCCCATTTTTGGATTTTTGGTTTTTCACTCTGCGTTTGGGTCCATTCCCGCACCCCGCCTGACAAAAATGGGTTGAACTATCATATTCTTTCAGTGACTCACTGATTGGAACCTACCATATTGCTAGGCTTTGGCAAGGAAACTTGGGGGGGGGGGGGCTTCAATCAATGTGTTCCTCTATGCACCCAAAGCATCAGGGGGCAAGTCTTGTACTGATGCTTCCGTATGGTGGGCGTGTTTTTTAGGGAGTCTTCAGTGCTGCAGATAGACCTTTCTCCAATGGGCAGCATGTTGTAACTCCACCCACACTGGTATTGATAAAACCTCACTCTCTTACCACAAATGTCCTATATGTGTGTGTTGAGCAAGGTCTGCCCACCCAACCTGCTCCACACCCTGCCCCCTGGTGCAAACTGATCCAGAGTAAGACTCAGAGAACCCTTGGTAAGATAAAAATGAGTTTAATCAAACTCTCATTACACAGAAAGACAAAAATTGTCATAAAACCATCAATTATTAAAAGGTAATCATATAATGGAAACACCAGACCGGTATATTGTAAATGCAGACCAGCAGGAGGAGTGAGTGTTCACACAAAAGATCACAACTCCCTTTTATACAATAAAGTAACAACTTGGTCATATGATATAGAGGGAAGGCAGAGATGGCTCAGGGTCACAGATTATGGGCACACTTCTAAAACCTCTAAAACTAATTACGAGCCAAGTACAGTAAATTGAACTGAATTAAACTGAACAATGTAATTAAAACGTGTAAATATCTATTACAGCTTAATCATAAATCAAGTAGACATTTATATTGTTAAAAATTAATTTTATCTAATATAATGAACATATCATTAATAAACATTATTTCTGATTTCTTCTATAATTTTCAATTTCACCAGCGCAGTCTCCTGCATGGAGGAATATAACCCAGTTCTGGCGTGAATTACAGTCAGGGAAATACAATGAGTTTTCTTGAAACTTCTTAGTTTTGATTGTTTAAAAACTAAAGATGGGACCTGTTAAAATACTTACCAAATCCCCACTGCCTTGTCAGCAAAATATGAATTACTATAACCTTACGCTGTCACTAACTCTTCCATCTCTGTAGCAGAAATCACATTCTCTCGCTCAGCTATCTGCTTCCGGGTCAGGGGGAGGTCATCATCAGGGTGACACAGATGAGACAAACGCTGTCAGCAGAAACATAAAATAATGGAATGGTGGATCTTTGTGAGACAAGTGTTTCATACAATATACAGTCCTTGAAAAACTATTTTCCCCCTTCCTGATTTCCTCCTTTATTAATGCATATTTGAATGGTTTCATATTTTTAGACAAAACATAACATTAGACAAAGGGAACCTTAGTAAACACAAAACCCATTTAAAAAATTATTATTTCATTTATTGAAAAAAGTTATCAAACAGCCATATGACCAGCACATAAGGCTAGTTTGCTACCTGGCTAGGATTAAGAATGGAAGCAGACTCTCTGGGTGTATTCCTATTGCTTATATTCACTCCTTGCATCTCTTTTTCGTGTCTTTTCCTCGCTCCACCAAAGGAAGTTACAAAGAAGCGAATGATGAGCTACGAGGATGGAGGAGCTGAGGTAGCATGTATTATGCAAATGGAACGTGCTTGCTCGGTCAAGAATCAGTTTGAAATGCCATCAATTGAGGAAGTGGAAGATGTGGAGAGGTGGAGCCACAGTTCACGTCACGTCACAAGTTCCAATAAAGACTTCTGCAAAGGCTGCACTTGTGTTTTCCTCACTGAAATCTCCTCCATGAGCCTGCTTCTTCCTCCAAGGAGAATTTAACAGATTGGTCTTTGATTTCCAGGTCACGCGAGGACCGAGGAGATGAGGACGGATAAAATTACATTTTGGAATGAACCCAATTTTTCATTTTGGAATTTAAAAATAACATTTTTACAAGGACAGAGAGATCTATCTGCATCCACCTGCCTTGAATTGGACTCACTGTATATCTACTGATGTGTAGGGGAGACATGGGTTCTGGGCCTCACCTGTCTGAGAGTGCCAGTGCTGAGGGAGAGCTTGACCAGGCTCCACCCTGGAATCAGTACAACAGAGGAGAGGGCCAGCAGCCAGCCCAGCACGTACGCCCAGTCTGGGTACACATACCAGCGGTTAAAGGTCAGGGGCTTGTAGTCCACCACGGAGAAGATGAAAGATCCCTATGGGAGAGGATCAAGAGTGTAAGGTTAATAAATGTAACACACATCAGACTGCCGTTGTGTCATAGAAGTAGAATTACCATGAAACTGCCTTTAAAGCAGGGTTTGGTTGCTATAAATTGGGCACATTATGCAGTTAAAAAAAAAAAAACTGTTCATCAAGAGCTTCATGAAATAGGTTTCCATGGCCAAGCAGCCATACACAAGCCTAAGATCACCATCCGCAATGCCAAGCGTTGGCTGGATTGATGAAAAAGCGCACTGCTATTGGACTCTGGTGCAGTGTAAATGCGTACTCTGGAGTGATGAATCACACTTCACTATCTGGCAGTCTGACAAACAAATCTCGGTTTGGCGGAATGCATAGTGCCAACTGTACTGGCCCGAATAATGCAAACTGTAAAGTTGGGTGGAGTAGGAATAATAGTCTCTGTCTGTTTTTCATGTTTTTCATATATATATATATATATATATATATATATATACTCTCTTGCTTGAATGGTTTTTATTAAGTATTCAATTTTTTTCTGAAAACCATAGGTGCCATAATTATTGGCACCCCTAACAATTATTGTAAGTAAAATCAAACAATTTACCATCACAAGTCTGGTAATGGATACAAAAAAAAGACATAAACGGTTAAACATACCACTTAGCACTGTAAGGGCAATAATAAAAAGGTATAAAACATATGGAATGGTTGCAAATTTGCCAGGAAGAGGAAGCAAGTGCATGTTGTCCCCACGGATGGTGAGGAAGATGGTGAGGGAGGCCATTAATAACCCAAGGATCATTGTTTAAGAACTGCAGAGATTGGTTTGTTTCTTGCGGTCAACAAGTCTAAAAAAAACATAAAATGGCACCGCCATACCAACTAACTCTTTGGAAGGGTGGCACGAAGACAGCCCTTACTGAGCACAATAAACAAAACCAAGAATCTGGAGCATGTCAAACCTCATTGGAATTATGACTGGAAGAGAGTGCTATTGTCAGATGAGACCAAAATTGAACGTTTTGGCCATACACACCATTGACATGTTTGGCAGCAAAAGAGGAATGCATAAGAAGCACCTCATACCTACGGTCAAATATGGAGGTGGGTCATTGATATTTTGGATATGTTTTGCTGGTAGTGGTCCCGGGGCACTAATTTAGATCGATGGCACAATGAATTCAAGAAAGTACCAGGAAATTCTGGCAGAAAATTTGGCTGTCTCTGCTAAGAAGCTAGGACTTGGTCATAGGTAGATTGTCCAGCAGGACAATGACTCCAAGCATACATCAAAATCTAAACAGAAAAGTGATATCAACATCCATGTTTTCCAATGGCGATCACAGTCTCCAGACTTAAATTCCATCAAAAACCTGTGGTCTGAACTGAATGGGGGGGACAGCCTACAAGTGCTCGAATTCTCATTCATTCATAACTATTAATGAAAAACTATTAATGAAAGAAGTTTGCAGTTTTATTAAATCCAAAATCCAACATGCTTCGGGTGTGCAATGATGAGGTTTTACTGTAATAAGCGAGTCAGACAGATGCTTTCTCTCCGCTCATCCACAATGGGGGTGAATTAAACTCACCAGGGTCACCAGCGGTGTGATGTAGAGCCAGCAGAGCTTAAAGATGAGGCAGGGACGCTCCCCGGTCATGTCCTCAATCACATCGATCATGCGCTCTGCCCCTGCTCGAGGGACACACAGGAATGGCAAACCTCCATTGAGAACAAATCAAACTCAAAAGGCAGAGATTGCAAATTTAAGTATCTCTCATTTGATTCCAGTTTCAAAATGGCATTCCTTTTTTTGCTATCTCTTCTTAAAAGGCTGTGGACTTGGTTTTGTAAGCATTATGGGATGGCTGACTCAGGTTTAAAGTGTCCCTTTTTGAAGGGGTGTTGTTCTCATGATCATTAATTTGCATTGTTTTGTCTGAATCAAATCAGTCTTTGCTTTTTATTTTAAACGCAACTTGCAAGAGAGGTAAGGAACTTTAAAACCTGGATCAATTTAGAGACATTCTACCATTCGCTGCATTTTTAGTTAACGTTTTCCCCAGTGGTGGCTCAGGCTCCCTTTAACACAGTTTCTCCTATCTTTGGCAGTGAAGGAAAGTTCCAGTTAAAAGGCAGTGGTTGTGTATCTGACTTTCAGCCTTTTTTCTTATTGGCTGTATTGACAGTGTAAGAAAAATTGAAACCATGGGCTTCATTTTTTAATGTAGGCTATGCTTTCCTCTGCCTCAATGTGCAAATTTAGAATTTAATACATTTTATAAATTTTTCAAATGTAATTTTGCACTAAAACATTTTCATTATGTGTTCTGTACATTGTGAATACACTGTATTGGTTCTTGTTCATAATCCATTCCCATTTGGTGCCATTTTTCTCACACAGAGTGTTGTATTGGAAAGACACAGTTTGTTGGAAGGTATGCTGTTTTGTATACAACCAGTGTAAATACAACCAGATTTCTTCTCAAGTAAAAATCCTGCACTCACCAAACAGCCAAGCCATGGCCAGAACTTTGACCACACACATGAAGAGCATACAGGCCCCATTACAGGCATAGTAGTCGAAGAGCTGGAACACATACACTCCCCCCTGGTGGACAGTAGGGGACATGAAGGGGTAGATATGGTGAAATAGGAAGAGACAAATGTGTGCTTTGAGTGAGTAAACCTGAATTAGTTCTATCAACATGCAGGGTTGTATGTTATCTCTGTAAATCTGTGTAGGCCTGTGATAAGAGCATCCTCTGGGTAAACTGATAACATATAGTGAAATGCATGATGTTTCTCTCCTCAGCTGTCTTCTCACCTCTGTGATCATCACCAGCTGCAAAATGAAGCAGGAGAGGCAGAAGAGCAGGAGGAAGATCTCTCTGTGCCCAGCCCTACGCAGTACCATAGGAAACCGGTCCGTCATCGACGTCATCACCACCTCCATCATCAGAAACTGACAGACAGATACCCCAATGTTCACCAGAGAAAGGAAGGGAGAGAAAAGGAGAAGGAGGAAATAGGAAAAGAAAAAGAAAGGAAGGGAGAGAGAAATATGATTGACACACAATAATGTTTAATAGCTGTTTTCCTGCATGTGATATACTATTGTCAGGGAAATTACCGTTTCCCATCCCCACATATCCAGAGGTGAGATCCTTCCCCGAAAACACAGAGTCACAGCATTTTCAAAGATCAATAAGACTTTTATTCAACTTGCAAGGAGAAGAAAGAATGAGAGAGCACCCACAAAACTCTCTAAAGTTTTAGATGCATAGGCCGTTCCTTATATCCACATTCTCGGTAACTTTCCACTAGGCACAGGAGGCGTGTTTATCCTTCTCACACAGCTGCCCCCTGCCCTAATTAATCCTTACCCTCCTTAGCAGTGGACACTGGTCTGACAACCTTGGTCTTCCCAGATTTATTTTGTCTTCCGATAAGACTGATCAATTATCTTTTTGTTTACAGACCAGTTCTCAGACAGGGTGTCTTCTCACTTTCCAGAACTCAGAAAAGACTATGCAAAGGTCTAAACACTTGATTTGAAACTATTTGAAAATACATCTTTACTAGCTATGAAATGTTGTCCAGTTAGCTCTGGATGTATTCTTGCTGTGATCTCCGATGACCCAGCATTATGCCTTGTAAGCTCAGTATAGCTTTACTTCATGTTAAACAAAGAACCAAACCAGAAGGATCTAGAAGTGTGTAAGGACTGCAGCCAGTTGTGGTGCTGGCAGTTTCACAGACTGAGCAGCCAGGAATGGTGAGCCACAGCCAGGTGACTGATTACCTGTGTGTCCAGGCCCAACAGGATGATCATAATGAAGAAGCACACGGCCCACAGCTGAGGTAGGGGCATCATTGCTACTGCTTGGGGGTACGCAATGAATGCCAGACCAGGTCCTGGAAGCAGGGAGCAGAGGAGAACATGGAGGTGATAGGAAGGAAAGATCAGAGGAGAGTGAAGGAGACAGAGAATGAATGGGAGAAAAATAAATGATCCAATAGTGTTTACTCTCCCCTTCCCTCCCAGGTCAGATTCCCTCTTATTATATTTGCACATTTTTCTGCATTTAGCAGACGCTCTTATCCAAAGTATCTTACACAGATTGCCATTTTACATACCATCTGTTAATACCGCTGGACATATTTTACTGCAAGAATTCAGGTTAAGTACCGCAAGGGTACAAAGACAGCACCACAGGTGGGAATTCAATACACAACCATTTGATTGCATATTGTTACTGCTCTTCATTTCAACTCAAATGCCTGATTGTCATTATATAGACTTAATATCACCAAAGCTAACAGTTGACATAATTACAGCAGTAACATGATTGAGTGATTATTGGTCATCATCAAGCTTTGTCCTACGCTACTAAAAGGATATCATACATATATATATATATATATATATATATATATATGTGTACACATCCATCAGCTGGAATCCTCTGAGTGTGTCCTGAACATTGCATCTGGAAATCTGTAGCTTCTTTGCAATTTTTCACAGGTAATAACGTTCTTGCCACAAAATTTACTTGGCCCCACACACCCAAGCCTTACTCCCTTTTTTGGATTGCCAAATTTCTTGCAACTTTAGTCCCTATTTTACTTGCACCATAGGCTGAAGTTATTAGGCTACCTGGGTTTTTATGAAAACCTTAAGGTAGATAAGATTTCACTCAATTTAATTACCCCTCCACTTCCCTCCCAGCCTGCTACCTCCCACATTGCAAAATGATTGGATAGACATCCAATAATTTCATTGTAATTAAAGCCAAATAAATCTTTTTCAAGTAAAGTCATGTCTAACATTATTTTGAGTAAAAGTCACCTTTTTGTGTTATTGAGGGTAGAAATTGGAAAAAAATGTTTATACTTTGGTTTGTTATTCAATAAATGTGCATATATTAACTGAATTCTTGTCTACCTAATGTTTTTTAAGCTACAGGTGGCCTAACACTTTTGGCCTACGTATATATATGTATATATATATATATATATATATATATATATATATATATATATATATATATATACTCACATTTTTGTCACATCTTCATCATTTGTCTTGGCATACTGTACAAAGAGCTTCAGTACCTGATTCTGCCACTTCCTCAATGGTGACACCCAGCTCATGTGCCATGAACCCCAGCACAGAAAAGACCGCGAATCCCGCCACTACACTGGTCATGCTGTTCAGCAGGCACAGCCACAAACAGTCCCTGCAGAAATACCACCAGGGGGGTAAAGGAATTTGCTGACCTGTCCTTGTTTTTGTATTTATTTTCTTTCAAAGTTAAATAAATTAAGTGTTTGCTGCTAATTGTCTTCCTTTATAAGTGTGGGTATCTCTGGATTGCACTGGATGAAGGTATAAATGTGGATATCTTAGTATTGCGCTGAAGAAAAGATAAATGTGAATATCTTGGTACTGCACTGGACAAAGAGTTGCATATTTATGTTTAAGCACCTGTCATCTTTTCTCTGCATTTCTGCCCTAGTGTACTGTGGGTATGAAAGGGCCTTACTTGTAGCAGTTGTTGTTATATGTGTTGTAGCTACCCAGCACAGTCAGAGTTCCCGCTCCAAGACTGTAGGAGAAGATGATCTGAGATCCTGCCTCCATCCACACCTGCAGTGACATCACAAACTGAACACATTTGAGCTGATGTGGCTGAAAACATTTGTTTATATGTTCCCCTATGGAGTGAAATAAGGAAAGATACATTTAGCTAGGACAAGGCGATGGGGCACTGCCTAACATATGCTGATGTTACGGAGTTCTTACCTGTGGATCTGTCAGGTGGGAGGGGTCAGGGTACAGGTAGAACACCACCCCCTGCAGAGCTCCAGGTAGAGTTAGCCCTCGTATCAACAACACCAAAAGCATCAGGTATGGGAAAGTAGCAGTGAAATAAACCACCTGGTGAGAGGTGGAGAGAGAGAGTGTGTGTCTTTTACAGTCATGTGAACATGGTTAATTTTGAATCCCTTGGCACTTATTTAAAACCGATTCTTGACAAAAGCTTAAATAGAGTATGTCAAGAGAAATGACCAGAGAGGTCATTCTGTTTGGTGTTGAAAGATGAAATGTTGTATGAGTATCCAAATGGCATGTAAGTACATACAATGAGCTCCATTATGTTTGGAGCAAAGACATATTTTTCCTTGATTTGACTCAGCACTCCACAATTTTACATTTGTAATCAAACATTCACGTGTTGTTAAAGGGCAGATTCTCGGCTTATATTAAAGGGTATTTTCATACAGTTAGTTTCACAATATAGAAATTACAGCACTTTTTATACATAGTGCCCCCGTTTCAGGGGACCATAATGCTTTGGACAAATGGCGTCACAGGTGTTTCTAATCATTCAGGAGTGTTCAATTGCTTCCTTAGTGCAGATGTAAGAGAACTTTCAGTATCTAGTCTGGATTCTTGCTTTTGATTGTCTCTGGAGTCTGTTATTGGTATTTGTCCACATGACTAGGAGTAGAGTTCTGCCAAATCAAGCCAGTATGAGGCTGAGAAATAAATTCTAAAAAACAGTCAGGGTTATCAAAATCAACAGTTGGATCATCATTAAGAAGAAAGAA
Organism: Anguilla anguilla; assembly: GCF_013347855.1. Classification (NCBI taxonomy): domain Eukaryota; kingdom Metazoa; phylum Chordata; class Actinopteri; order Anguilliformes; family Anguillidae; genus Anguilla; species Anguilla anguilla. The sequence continues at coordinate 26,483,463 of NC_049212.1, forward strand.
AGCAGTGGTGAGCTCAGTAATCACAAAGGGCCAGATTGGCCAAGGACAACCTCAACTGACTGAAAAATTCTCAACATAATTAAGGAAAAACCTACAAATACTTGTCTGACAGATCAGAAACATTCTTCAGGAGGCAGGCATGGATATGTCAGGGACTACTGTCCGCAGAAGACTTCCCGAACAGAGCTACAGAGGCTACACTGCAAAATACAAGCCACTAGTTAGCCGCAAAAACAGGATGTCCTGGTTACAGTTTGCTGAGAAGTACCTAAAAGAGTGAACTGAACATCCATTTCATATTCTGCAGAGAAAACGTAAAAGGAGCTATCCTCAATAGATTGGTGGCCTGTCCAGGGTGTATTCCTGCATCTCACCAAATACATGCTATCAATGATATTAATCGTGATATAAATTATTGTAGTTTTTCTTGTAGCCATTTCTGTATCATGCTATTTTTAGCTGTTAGTCACAATGGACTACTTATTTTATTGTTTCTTCTGAAAATACCCATGGATCAATAGGTTCTGGAGATAGGAGGTTCATTTACTTTGGGTATACCAAGAGTCCAGATATGCACAAGTAGAAAACACTTGTGAAGGAACATCTGACATTTTAATAGAAATTATGACAATTCCATGTCCATAATCTGTTGTCAGTCTTTATGCTATTCTACTTCTATGGATTCCTGACTATGATTCCATGACTCTCCATTTGAATTTATAATCAGGAGAACTTTAGTTTAGACTTTTTAATACACCATACATGCTGTTGAGAAAATTATAATTACATATAACATAAAATGTACTTGCATCTGTGTGTGCGTGTGTGTATGTGTATGTGTGTGTGAGACAGCCAGAGATAATTTTCAGAGAAAATTAGATTTAAAACAGAAAGAAATAACTTGCGTCAAAAATCCCATAGAGATCATTTAAATGGTTTGGACGTGCATACCTGTATACATTTTGTTACAATGCAATGCAAAAGTAATATATAACCATATTTCTTTTGGGACTTTAACAGCAAGAACCTGTACTCTATTTGTACCAAAAATGATAAACATCTGGCATTCTAATCTGTTTCTAGAGATGATTTCCTGGATAATCACTAACGACCAAAGAATACTCAGTCTAACTGTTTAATACTCTCTCTCTCCACATTTGAGGTGACAATTCTGGCAACAATCTGACCAAATTCTGGCTGAGTATTTCACCCAGTGTTTCAGGTGAGTCATCTCCCCTCCAGGATAAGGTGTTGAGATTGTGTGATGGAAGACATTATATCAGTGCAATCCATAAGTTGTGAGCTCAAAAGACAACAGCCCACCAGAAATACTCTGACTTCTGTACACTGTCATGCACCATTATTGCCATTATACTGTGCACATCATCTGCAACATCATTTGCTCAAATTATCTGAAGCTGCTAAATGAATTATGGAAACCAATGTGCATGTTCATTCTTTCTATACACATTTGTGTGACTGTTTTAGTATATGCTTTTTCAGTGATCACGAAGCAAGCAACATGCCTCTCAATCTTTAACTGAACCAAATTTGTTTGGCATTTTGGCAGATTCATTAAAAGTCACTTGATAAGAACACATTTAGAGGAAAAACAGTAAAAACAAAATCAAACAGGCCAGGACATGTTTGGTGCGTCAAAATGTCAGCATTGTTTACGTGTCCCTGTTGGACTGATCACACGCCACTCTGTGTTGAGTATTCCAGTCTATTATACAGTCAGTCTCACTCTTTGTAGAGGCAGCCCAAGTAAGGACATTTTGTGCTTATGTCTCTCAGTAACTCTGGGACAGACCTTGCCTGTAGACTTCACCCCCTTCCAGATGCAGAAGTAGCAGATGACCAACACGGTGATGAGGCACAGAAGGACCTCCCACCTCACACTGCCCACCTCCTCAATGCCCCCGAGATCAACAGCACACGTCTCCTGGGTGGGGGGGACGGGGGGATAAATGCGGGGAGGGAAGTGGAGAAAGAGAAATATTACGTTTAACAACTTACTAACATTTACAATAAAAATGCTCTGCCAGTTAACTTACATTTATTTCCATATAGAAACCATAATGCTCTGCATATCCCTTACATCCTGGCCCTACCATGTACACATTTTCTCTTCTTATGGTTCAGAAAGTATTTCACTAGCATAAATGCAAAAAGGTTAAACTAGGCCAATGTGTTCCATCTCCGCATACATCTGTAAACTAGGCTCACATGTCCCTACCCATCACCTTATTTGTCAACAGACACTCTTATTCAGATCAACTTACACGTTTTCCATATATTTACAGGGCTCAATATTTACATAAGTAATTCCAGCTAAGTAGATTATGTAAATACTTGAACCCACAACCTCTGAGTTTCCTAGTTCCCTAACGCCAAGGTCTGTAGTAGGTGCAACCCTACAGAACTCAGTCAGCAGACTTACTCCCAAAACTCAGTGGCTGCAGAGGATGAGTTGTTGGGCTGTTGGGTCCAGTTTGTGGTGAGGTTTCGGTTGGAAAAGTCCATACAGTGATCTGAAACACAGAGAGTAGCCTTTCCTAAATCACCTAAACAGACTCACTAGATATTGCAGCTGAGCTGCAGGCCATTTTAAACAAACATGACTGTCACTCCAAACTCAGTTGTTATTGACAGCTGTTAATAAACACTGTATTATAAAAAGGTTAGGAGTGTTAATACATGTGAAAATATATATTCAATATTGACATATTACATATTAATACATATTAAGTGTAAAGAATACATTCTGAAAGCATTGCAAAACTAATTTTAAATAATTGAAATACATTCCATGAAACAGACATAAGACCACATGTGAATGTTTAAACCAGAAATACCCACATATATCACACATACTGGCATGGACAGGCATCACAATAATTCATCATGTTTAATTGATCTGAATTTGCCGTACAATTTTTCCTGTCTCTGAAGAAGCAGGACTGTGGTACGCAAAGGAAATGGTTGTTCTTAACCTACCCAGTATCACTTTAAGACAGCTTTGTACCTGTATGCACCATGGGTTGTAGGTCACCTGTATTTTAGGTGTTCTTACAGTCAGCACAGTGTAGCTTAGAGACGGGCTCTGTACCCGTGTCCTCCTGTATGGACTGCTGGAGGAGTTATACCACTTACACTAATTTTAGATCTTACCTGAGTTCCAGGTGTTGGAGCAGCTGGCCCAGGGCAGCTGTGAGCTGAAGGAGAAGTAGAGGTAGAAGAGAGCCCAGGCCAGGATGATGATATAACACATGCAGCTGTACAACATGATCAGCTGGCCCGCATAGCCAATTCCTGAGACACACACAGGCATACACAAACACTATTAGCAGCTGACAATGGCAATCATTGATTTGAACAACTAAATTGTGTCACAGGCTCACAGAAAGGATTAGGACCCTGGTGCAGAAATGACTCAGGGAGGCAGAAGTAAGGAATATGTTAAGTCTTTACTGAATTAAACCAGTAAAACAAAAAACAAGGAAACAGGAGGAGCATGGGAAGCAAAAACTAGACAAGGGGGACTAGCATCGAGGAGAACATGCAAGAACACACAAGGACCAAGCACTAAACTAAGGAAAACCAGGAACTTAAATATACAGAGAGACATGCGCAGACAATCACTGAAAACAAGTGGACATGCAGAATGTGAAAAATCAATGGTCCAATAACAACCACAATTAGCAGGCACGAGACACAAAACACAGGGAACACAGGATCACAGGTGAGAGATAAAACAGGGCATAAGTACATAATACGAGTTGCGGCCTCCCGATTGTTTTTTTGAAGACCAAATTGTAAGAAAAACGTTAGGTCTTAACCTCGCAACTCAAAAGATATGAGATACCATTCCGAACCGATCGGTTCGAACCGACTGGTTTGCGGGCGCCCAATTGTTTTTTTGACCCGTCAAAAATGTTTTGGCACAGCTGGCTTGAATTTGTCGGGTGTGAGAGGTCAGGCAACCTGATTATGTGTTTCAATTGCTATTGACTAATAGAAGGTGGCTCCGTGTATAACATTACATGACATTTATTTGGCAGATGCTTTTATCCAAAGCGACATACAAAAGCGTATTTCGTGGTCATGGACAACTACAAAACATGGGTTCAATAAGATACAATACTTATTTTGTACAGCTATTTCTAGCCAAAAACACAGTTTTAGTTTCACGCAGTGAACACTATTCTGACCTAACCTCTGCCAAGCCAAATAGGCAGAAGAACAAGCTACAATATTACAAATATACAATATACAAATTACCAAAAAGTTCTGGAATGGGGGTACATGAAACGAGTGTCATGAAAGTGTCAGTGAAATGATATACAGAGTGGTGGTAGTTAGTCCAGGTATAGTCTAAAGAGATGAGTCTTCAGACCACGGCGGAAGATGGGTAGAGAGGGAGAGCTTCGAAGAGGGACAGGGAGTTCGTTCCACCACTGGGGAGCTAGGGTGGAGAAGCTCTGTGATCCCTTTACTCGGATGGGAGGGGGTACAAGGCGCCCTCCTGCTGCAGAGCGTTTTGCCTGCTGTGCTTTGCCAACTGTCATCTGATCTGGTTAGGAGCTCATATAGTCTATGCTATCATTGGACCAGTTGGCACAACCCTTGAGAAAATCATATAATGTACGCTCGCCCTTGGTGGTCAGGAACCAGATCAGTGACAACATTGTGCTGTTACTGGTTATGAACATGCCTGCTGTGGATTCTCTTAGTATTTGTATTTCTGATAACACTGACGTCTTCTGCTTAGAGCACCTGAGAACTGCCTATAACATATTGTGACTATTTCTACCTGTGAGATTGCCCCATTTTTTCCTGTAAGAGTGAAGTCCGCCAGTCCACCAGCCACACAGAGCTAGATTCTGGTGCAGCTAGATTCACAGTGCAATATTGCAGAGGCAGTAATTATACTGTAGATTAATTTTCTCAGGTTTGGAAGAATATTCAAACCCCCTCCTGTGCCGTGATTGAGTGCTGACCAGCAGTACTGTAACCCTACTGCTGATTATCCATTAGCTCCCAGTGTATTCACTGACCCCAGCCCACATCTCCACGCCTTGGCTCAGGAGATTTAATATATTTGACATTACATCTGATTATGAGCTGCCCTGCAAGGCCGTTGGGCACACAGAAACATAAACTGGCCTGACCATAATGCTGATCCACACAGCAGAACAGGACCTTAATAGGGTGAGCCCCTCGGCAGCCTAGAGTCATACTAACCATTCCCCACCAATAGCAACACTGCACTTTTTCAGTTGTTGCATTTTTTATGTCTGTAGAGTTTGGGGATACACATGTAAGAACAATTGAACTGAACCCCTGGCTGCATGGGGAGATTTGTATATGGATTGAGAGGCAGCTGATCTATGGGCTGGGCTACAAAGTCTCTGCTTCGTTTAATCTTTAATCACATGCTCATACCTGGTGAGCCTGTCTCTTTTCTCCTTCACCCCCTATTGTAATCTCAGTTTTACCCATTTGATGAGACGTTTCTGGCCTCTCACCCTCAGCCAATGGGCACAGCTTCCTCCAGCAGGTGATGGCCCCCTCCTGAGTGTACTGTCCCATGGCAGTCTCCAGCAGGAACAGGGGTATCCCACAGGTCCCCACAAAGAGCAAATACGGCACAAGGAACGCTCCTACAGACACACCCACACACAAAGGGTGTGAGATAAATCATCTCATCTCAAATGTTTACAAAACATTTGAGATAAATCTTTGATCGCCAGTCTCACAACTGTTATGTGAACAAAACCAGATATGTTTACTTCCAGGCAATCAGTAATCTGTGACTGTGTGACTCTGCTTGGGAGGTGCCCATAATGCAGTTATATCTGTTATGTAACATGTACACATACAGACAGAGCACTGAGCACTGCACCAGCCAGAATCAAGAACTATGTAAATCAATACTCATTTAGTAATTATGGGTACTTTAAAGATGTAAATAAAACTAAAAGTTTGTATTAATTCTCATAAAACTCATTCACTCACTAATTTGCACTCAAACTGCTCAATAATCTCAGCCATTCTTATTCACACGGTCTCCCTCATGATCACTCACACTCATTCACTCACACATACTCCTAGTGACACTCATACACATACATTCACTTTGACTCATACTCAATCGTACACTCACTCACACTTACACTCATACACTCTCTCTTACGCGCACTTACACTCATACACTCTCTCTTACTCACACTCATACTTACTCACCGCCGCCGTTTTTGTAGCAGAGGTAAGGGAACCTCCACACATTTCCCAGCCCCACTACATTCCCCGCCACTGCCAGGAGGAACTCCATCTTACTCCCCCACTGGCCCCTCTCCTCCAATGGCCTTTCAGCGGTCTCCCTCTCCATCTTCATCTGTTCTTCCCCTGGGATCTTTCACTCTCACTGTGTCCCTCTCCGGTGCTGTCCGTTCCTCACTCTCTGACTGCTTTGCTTTGTCTAGACACAGGAAACAGAGCCTTGTGTTTTAACCGGCTGACGGTCACACCTGTTCTTACATGTGCATAGTGTATCTGGAATGCTGGGCCAATATACCAATGAGTGACAGGGTCATGTTTAATAATAGCCATCACAGGTCTTTGACAGGACAAACGGTTATTTGAAAACATTCTGTATGCGATAGGGATGTGGGGGGGGGGGGGGGGGGGGGGGGGGGGGGGTGGGGGGGGGGGTGGGGGGCCGGCGGTCGGAACCAGTTATACACGCCAACAAACTTTGAGCCACTGCGTTGCAAAACGTTTAATAAATAAGTTCTATGCATCAGCCATTATGTTTCTTCAAATCGATTCATATCATTGTGGATGGCCACTAGATAAAATGCCCGTTCTGACTGCAAATTTGTACCCCAGTTAAAGGGGGGGGGGGGGGGGGGGGGGGTCGTGCTGGGGTTCAGACAGTTCATAAAATTTAGTTTAGTTAAAAATAAAAGAGAGGGAGAGAGAGATGAGAAGTACTGTATGAGGATTTGGAAATATATTTCATAATTAATTGTATGCCATTGCATTGCCAATGAATATTAGGTTAGAAAATACAACATTTGCCTGATTTAACGTGACTTCCGGTATAAACCACGCCCACTTCCTGTCTTCTATCCGAATACAGATACAGATAATTTTGTTGGTTGAACTGATACAGATACAGATAATGACATCTCTGCACACCCCTATATAACGATAATATATGAGCTAATCGGAAACTTTCTTTTCACAGTATTTATAGTGTCTACAGACTACTGTATACTGTAAATAAACACCAGTTTTTCAGAGCAAAGTGAGACAATGATTATTTCCATAAGCAATCTGAAACAAAAAGGAAAGGAGGATCACAAACATTGCCTATCTCTCGGTCTACAGGGGTAAAACTACTTTGCATTGAACAATTCAGTGATTTTGAGTCTTATTTTCTACTTTAAATCATCAAATATATTTTAGAGTCCTTCCATATAAAACACATTTTTGCATTCATTAGTTTACTGATGAATTATATTGTAGATCAAATTGAGTTGCCCTTCCACATCTTTCATTACAGCATACTAAGGAAGTGGTAGAGTAAAATACTCACTGACATCTGAATTGTGGTCATCTGTGCTGTTGTTGAGTGGCTGTGCTGAGGACCATGTTTGTGATGCCAATTGTCCTTGCCCTTCCACATCTTTCATTACAGCATACTAAGGAAGTGGTAGAGTAAAATACTCACTGACATCTGAATTGTGGTCATCTGTGCTGTTGTTGAGTGGCTGTGCTGAGGACCATGTTTGTGATGCCAATTGTCCTTGCCCTTATAGTGACCAGGCAAAACAAGTTATATCCGTATAAGAGATTTGTTTCTGCAGAAAAAGTCCAGCACCTACACACAGCAATGTATTTGCAATTGTAAATCTGGATGGTTAATACCTAAGCACATTGGAAATTGCAAGTGTGTGCGTGCAAGTGTATGTCAGATTCTAAATTTGGTAGGGATTGTGGTATAGGTATAATGGCGGATATGTGTATGTGAATGATAGTGAGCATATTTATTGTGGATGGTGGACAGGCAAAAAAGGGGTGATGAGTGAGTCAGTGCGGGAATTAAGAATTTAGGGTACTAATGAATGGATTCCAGATTACGTCACCGTCAGCGGTTTGTTTTTTAATGGAGGCAGATAATTTTTCCATTGATATGTATTCGATTAGCAGATTTTTCCAAAGTGCAATATTGATTTTTTTCCTTGATTTCCAGTTCATGAGGATAGTTTTCCTGGCGATGATTAGGGCTATGGGGAGTATTCTACTGGATGTGTTGTTTAGGTTGATGTTGGATGTGTCTCCTAGTAAGCAGAGTGGAGGGGATAGTGGGATGTGGCAGCCTAAAAGAAGAGAGAGGTTGTCAGTGATGTCCCGCCAGAATTGTTTGATTGGTGTGCAGTCCCATGTGGCATGCATATAGCCGTCTGTGGTGTTCTGTGTGCAGTGCGGACAAATTTCAGAATCTATAAAGCCCATTTTAAACATCCTTTTCCCTGTGTAATGTACTCTATGAATAATCTTGTATTGTATGAGTTGTATGTTTGGTTGGTGGATATAGAGAAGATGTTTTTGCAGATTTGAGTCCAGAAGTCAGGACTGGAGATGATCTGTAGGTCTTGTTACCATTTATTTGAAGGGATGGATATTGTTAAGTCAGAGGTGGAAATTATCTTGTAGATTTTGGATAGTAGTTTTTTATTAGTAGTGATGTTGATCAGATCTGATGTTAATGGGGGAAGATCTAAGTTAGATGATTTAATGTTGATTTTGGTCTGAATAGAAGATTTAATCTGGAGAAATTCTAAAAAGTGATTCTGCCCAATGCCGTACTTCTGGACCAAATGAGAGAATGAGACCAGAGTGTTATTATGGAAGATATGTTTGAGGTGCGTGATACCTTTACTAATCCAGAAAGAGAATTTTAGTGGTTTTCTGTTAACTAAGACATCAGGATTGTTCCAGATGGGAGTGTGTTTGGTGGGTGAGAATGTGGTGTTAGTTATTTGGTGAAATTTTCACCAGGCTGTCAGAGTTGTAGCTATGTAGGGTTTTTGAAACAAGGATGGTGTGCAATGGAGGCGGCTTATGAATGGTAAGTCTGATATATGGATTTCATTACATAATGTCTGTCCAGGAGTCGTTGGAATGATTCGGATTGGTCCATTTATGAATGTATTGGAGTTGGTGGGCAATGAAGTAATGGGAGAAATTTGTGCTTCAGACCTCCCTTGGTTTGGATTTTTGTAAAGTGGCTAGTTTGGTTCTAGGTGTTTTGTTTTTTCCAGTAAAATTTTGTGATGATGGAGTCTAGGGATTTGAACCAGGAGGGTGGGGGCTTGATGAGGATCATTGAGAATAGGTAGTTTATCATGGTAGTATGGTCATTTTGATTGTGGCAATTCTGCCTATGAGGGATATTGGTAGATTCATCCAGCGCTGAAGGTTGTCCCTCTACTGTTTTGAAAAGTGGGTTGAAGTTGAGATTAACTAACTCTGACAGCCTAGGGGAAACGTTGACTCCTAAATATGTGATATTACCAGTGCGCAGGAGGAAGAGGTGGTGTTTGGACTGCCACATCCCAGCTATTAGGGCTGAGTGGGAGAATGGTGGATTTAGACCAGTTGATAGTGTAGTTAGGGTTTGTTTACTTTTGACGGATAGCTGCTGCAAGTAGTTCAATGAATATGGCAAATAAAGATGGTGTCATGGTCCTGTTTTCCTGTCTGTGTTTCCCTTGTTGGGCCGCCAGATGGCGGCACTTCTGTTTTGTGTCCTGCTCCCCCCCTGTTAATTGTATGATTGTTTTCAATTGTCTCGTTATCCCATCATTGTTCCCACCTGTGTCTTGTTATCCCTCCTTCTGGTTTGATTGTTTTTTGAGTTCACCTGTGTCTTGTTACCCCTTGTCTATTTAAGTTCTTTGTCCCCTTGACTCGGGTGCTGGTTCCTTGTGTTTGCTCCCGAATTCTGTTTGTTGCAAACCGTATGTACCTGCCTGTATTTTGTTCCTGACTTGTGTTTTGTTTGACCTTCCCTTGTGCTCTGCCTTCCCGTGTTCTGCCCTGCCTGTGTTTTTGAGTTCCTGTTGTTTTCTGTTTCACTAGATTATTTTTGAGTTTGTGTTTTTGCCCATTGTGGCCTTGTCTGTTCCCTGTTTGTTTGCCTGTCGTTAGTAAAGTCTTTGTTAATTTTCCCTTTTGAGTTTGCATTTTTTTTTCCCCCTCTGCGTTTGGGTCCCCCCTACCCTTACCGTGACAGATGGGGAGAGTGGGCATCCTTGCCTAGTGCCCCTGTGCAAAGTAAAGCATTGTGATATTAGTCCATTGTGGTGACCGTGGCCATGTGGTGATGTGTATAAAATCCTCACCCAGTGGATAAATGATTCACCAAAAACCAATTTTTTTTAGTGTAGAGAATAAAATTCCAATTTACTTTATCAAATGCTTTTTCTCTGCCCATTGAGACTATGGCTGTTGGTGAGTTTGTGTGAGATGTGTAATGATTAGGTTAAATAGTCTACGTAGGTTGTTAGATGAGTGGTCTTCCTTTAATAAAGCCAGTTTGGTCTGAGTGGATGATAAATGAAGTAACTGTCGAATCGTGATGCAGAGCTTTGCTAATGATTTTTATGTCTGTGTTAATGAGAGAAAGGGGCGATAGCTTGATGGGGAGGTGGGGTCTTTATCGGGTTTTAGTAAAAGAGAAATTGTAGCAGTGTTCATGTCTATGGGAATTTTGGATTTTTGTTTAATTTCAGCAATTAGTCTGTTGAAAACGGGAGCTAGAATATTCCAAAAGTATTTATAGAACTCAGCAGGGAAAACATCAGGTCCTGGTGATCTATTGTTAGGCATGAGTTTGAGTGCGTTGTGGAATTCTGTTATTGTAAACGATTTCTCAAGTGTATTTGCTTGGTCTTCAGTAAGTTGTGGTAATCAATATTGGTTAGGAATGTGTCAATATCTTCTTGGCTTGGTTTATGTGTTGATGAGTATAAGTTGGTGTAAAAAATCTTGGAAAGTCTTATTTATTTCCTCAGGAGTCTGCACGATCTTCCCTGCTGAGTTCACAATGGTTGAGAGTTGTTTTCTTTGTTTCCTTTGATTTGATTGGCCAGGTATTTTCCAGATTTATTACTGTATTTCGAAATGTTCGTGTCTGAGTCTTTGTAAGAAGAATTGAGTTCTTCTATTTGTGTGTTCATTAAACTGTAAATTGTATTTCCGTAGGTCATTCTGGGTTTGTGCTGTGGGTTATTTGGGTTGATGGTTCTCTGGTTCTTTAATCTTTTGTTCTAAGTACGTTTCCTGTTCGTTGTCTTTTTTTTCTTGTGAGTGGAATATGATATGATTTTTCCTCTTAATACCGCTTTCCCTGTTTCCCAAAGTAGTGATGGTGCTATTTCCAGTGAATCATTTATTTCAAGAGAAGAAAGCCCACTCTCTTTGAATATAATTATCAAAGTCGGGGTCATCAAGTAAGGATGTATTAAATCTCCATCTGTTGGATGGTTTGCGAGAACGATTGATATTCCAGGTGAGTTAGACGGGTGCATGATCGCTAATGGCAATGGGGTGTATTAGTATATCTGATATTTTGGAATAATTGAGTTACTGGTTAAAAAAGTCAATGCAAGAGTAGGAGTAATGGACCGGTGAAAGAATGAATATTCTCTATCAGTCGAGTGTTTTAATCGCCAGCCATCGCAAAGACCAAAATCACTCATGAACTGTTTAATTGTTTCTATGGATTGGCAGTTACATGTACTGTTTGAATTGTTAGATCTGTCTTGAAATTTTTAGGCTTGAAATTTAAGCTAGAACCTAGGCTGTACCCGAGATATTGTGACCCGACCCAACCAAACCCAACTGATACAGCCAAATTTGAAAACCTAACCCAACCCGTAACCGAAACCACTCACAGTAGCGGTTTCACAATGCTGTGCTCCGATACTATGAGCATGAGTTATATTAATAATTATCATATTGCAATTGGCTATATTTGATTTCCATATGGGATAGTTCATGGTGGCTAAACAGCTTATCATGGCACAATGGTCCATCAGCAGAGTAAAAACAGCATTGCAATCCTTACATTGTATGCTATGGAGGACTAAACATGCCAAAATGAAATAAATAATTAAACAAATAAACATGGAATTATAGCATATAAATAAATACTTAAATTGGTCAATAGTTCAATAAATACTTTATTGAAAAAAATAATGAAATAATTGTCACCAGTCATGATTGGCCTTTTCACAATGACGTGGTTTTATTTCATAATACTGTTGAATTTCCGATTGGCTTTTTAAATATAATGACACTTTTCCAAATGACTTAAGCTATTTCGAATGGCATTTTATTTCCAAACTCCCTTTTTAATTTCATAATGAGACTTTTCAAATTGGTAAGACCTCCTGTCAATCAACATGAGCGGGGATGGTGATAGATGGCAGTAATACACCAATGTTTGTTTTCCAATTGCCAAAAACTAGAAGAAGAATGTTTGCTTTCCAACCACCAGAATAAGAAGAAGAGGAAGAAGAAGCAGAAGAATTCCACATTAACATTTTTTCTACATGAATATTTTTCTGCGTTTAACCCTGGGGTGCTCTGTAGCCGCTGGACCAGTTCATTCGGAAAACGGAAATCAGAACATAACACCATAAACTTTAAAATCGAGAGCAAGTCCATTTTATGTACTTTCATGTTTAATATCAGTCAGTAACACGAACAACCAATTGATTCTTGTTTTTCGATTTCTGTTTTTAAAATGAATATCAAACACCCGTTCATTTATTTTCCAAACATTGTTTTACGAGCGTTCTCAAATTAGTCAAGAAGAAAAGTCACTGAGATGTGTTTGGTTAGTTTAATTATTCCTACTATTACAGCTTTAACCTACAGGACGTCAGTCTAAGAAACAGGATTGGGCAGCCCTGAACTAAATAAATGAGCCTTTTCTGTCACAGTTTGATATTGTCATTTGGGTGTCACCTTTTAAAATATTTATTCAGAGTGCGAAGGTCTTTTCCCATAAAATCTGTTGTGTGTGTGTGTGTGTCAGAGAGAGAGAGAGAGAGAGAGAGAAAGAGAGATGCCTTGTAAGTTAGCAAAGACTTCATTAACTACACACTGGTTGGAGCTATCATATTCTCAGTGACTGACTTACTCATTTGAACCTACCATATTGCTTGGCTTTGGCAATCAAACATATTTGATTGGTTCATAGGTCAATGATGGGCAGAATGACGTTCACCACAAATGTCCTGTATATGTGTGTTGAGCTAGGTCTGCCCACCCAACCTGTTACACACCCTGCCCCCAGTGTGGGGAACATAACCCATTCCTGCAGAAGTAAATTACTTTCTCCAGTGAGGGATATGCACTGACTTCATTTTCCTGCTCCAGTGTTAATTGATAAAAGTCAAACTTTAATCAAAAAGTGTTTAGAGGAAATCTTCGCCCCTAGCAACCAAATAGAAACAACAGAAACAGAAAACACTGAAAATATATTAATATCTTAAGGGATTAAAGCATGGTAGGACTAGTTTTCATAGTATCTGTACAGTACATATATGTATTATTTATCTACAAATCTACAAATAATAAAACATAAAACAAAATAATCTTTAATTATATTTAATTTGGCAACTGAATGAAACAAGTTATCTCCAAAATACAATGAGGATTCAGATGAGTCATTTTCTCCTACATTAAAGTACTGGAATTAGGAAAGCATGATTTTTTTCCCCAATCTTGCTTGTTTGCATCGGTTTGCATCGGTATCTAAAGCCATGCCTGATTAGAACTACTCTCTAGATTACTGTTATAATTTTCAAATGCACACTTTTAACATTTTCTACTAAAGATTAATGTTGGTAAGCAAAGTATCAACTAGGCACCATGATGTGACCTGTTAAAAATATTTAAATCCCCCATGCCTTGTAAGCAAAATATGAACTGAAACAACCTTTTACTGTCACTTTATTGACTTTTGGTTGGTCACTAACTCTTCCATCTCTGTAGCAGAAATTTCATGCTCTCGCTCAGCCATTTGCTTCCGGGTCAGGGGGAGGTCATCATCAGGGTGAATCAGATGAGACAAACGCTGTCAGCAGAAAAGAAATAATGGCACGGATCTTGATGAGCATTGTATATCTACAGAGAGAGAGTGTGTGTGTGTGTGATTGGATAAAACACTGTAGGCCCTGGGTAAGGGGGTTGGACTGTGGGAACAGGGCTAGCTCCCAGAACAGCTGGGGAGACAGGGGTTCTGGGCCTCACCTGTCTGAGAGTGCCAGTGCTGAGGGAGAGCTTGACCAGGCTCCATCCTGGAATCAGTACAACAGAGGAGAGGGCCAGCAGCCAGCCCAGCACGTACGCCCAGTCTGGGTACACATACCAGCGATTAAAGGTCAGGGGCTGGTACTCCACCACAGAGAAGATGAAGGATCCCTATGGGAGAGGAGTAAGAGTGGAAGGTTTTATAAATGTAACACACGCCATACTGCCATTGTGTCATAAAAGTAGAATTAACATGAAACTGTCTTTTAAGCAGGATTCAATTGTCAAAACTGGTTGCATAGTTATGTAGTAAAAAAACATTTATATATATATATATATACATTTCTGCAGCAAAGTTAATTGATTTTCATTTCTCCCTGCTTTTACTTTAAAGGACATAAATGATTTGCCCTCTACATGAGTGTCTGTGTGTCCCACATTCAGGCCAACAAAGTAGGCGCTCAGTTTAGTGTCCAACAACAGTGGCTCCTCTCGTCTTGACAAAGAAACACACAGAAACACACACCAAATCAGCGCACTTGCCTATTATTAAGTTGAGTTGAGTACACTGGTTGTTAAGTAGGCAAACTTTTCGCAGAATGTACTGTACAATCCCAGGATGATATACTTATTTCCAGGGTTTCGGTGAGTATATTTGGGAGCATACTTTTCAGGAAGTGAATGGCAGCAAATATGATGTCTGGCGAGTTGGAGAGATGCTTTGTCTCTGGATGTCCGTCAATGGCGGTGAGTCAAACTCACCAGGGTCACCAGTGGTGTGATGTAGAGCCAGCAGAGCTTAAAGATGAGGCAGGGCCTCTCCCGGTCATGTCCTCAATCACATCGACCATTCGCTCCGCCCCTGCTCGAGGGACACACAGGAATGGCGGTGAGCATTGCAGTGTGTATAAAGTGAACCTCCACAGAGAACAAAACAAACTCAAAAAGCAGAGATAAGGAAATCAAGAATATCTCTGATTTCATTCCGGTTTCAGAATGGCTTCCTTTTGTGTAATTCACATTTTAAAAGGCTGCAGGCTTTGTTTTTTTATGCAAAATGGAGCAGTTCATTATGGGATTGCTGACTGTTTGGCTCAAAGTCTCTCCTTTTGAAGGGGTTTCTCACTGTTTGTGTTTTATGCAGGGGTGCGGTTTTCACGGTCAGTAATTTGCATTATTGTGTTCGCTTTTACCTGGATACCTTTGTTTAAAATCAAATCAGTGATTGCTCCAATGTGTATATAAGCCCAACCTTTTTAAACAAAAATGGCAAAATAGGCAACTAACTTTGAAACCTGCATTATTTATAGATATTCTACCATTCTCTGCATGCTTCGTCAATGTTAACTGTTTTTCCTTTCTTTGGCAGTGAAGGTCATACCAGGGTAAAATGCTTTTAACCAGGGTCTTGATTTTTTTAAGTATGCTTTCCTCTGCCTCAAAGGGTACCTTTAGAAGTTTTATACATTTTTTAAATTCATTTTATGCAAAAAGGCATTTTAATTTCCTCTTCTTTACATTGTGAGTACATTGTATCAGTTCTTGTTCATAACCCGTTTCCATTTGGTGCCAATTTTTTCTTTATTTCCACAGTGTTTTTTGGAAGGTATGCTGCTTTGTGCTAATGAGTAAATACAGTCACATTTCTTCCTATGTAAAAGTCCACTCACCAAACAGCCAGCCCATGGCCAGGACCTTGAACACGCACAGGAAGAACACACAGGCCCCGTTAATGGCATAGTAGTCGAAGAGCTGGAACACATACATCCCCCCCTAGTGGACAGCATGGAAAATGACAAGGGCAGATGTAAGGGGAAAGTATGGTCAAGAGATACTGAGGAGATTTGTGCTTTGTGTGAACCCTGGAATTGCAGTTATGATTAGAATTATGCAGGTTTTAATTATTTCATATAGGTCTGTAGCCTTGAATGAGGTAAGAAAGTAAAATTTATTACTTCTAGCAACATGCAGGATTTAAAACTTGTAGTAATTAACATCTGTGTAATCTGTGTAGGTCAAAGGAGCCAGTGATATCCTCTGGATAAACTGGTAATACATATTGAAATGTATTTCTTTCTCTCTCTAGCTGTCTTCTCACCTGTGTGACCATCACCAGCTGCAAGACAAAGCAGGTGAGGCAGAAGAGCAGGAGGAAGATCTCTCTGTGCCCGGCCCCTCCGCAGTACGTTGGAAACAGGTCCTTCATTGTTGTCATCACCCCCTCCATTGCCACAAACTGATCGACAGACAGATGGATGCCCCAAGTTTCACCAGAGAGAGACAGGGAGAGAAAGGGAGATGGAGGGAAAAAGAGGGAAAGAAAAAGGAAGAGAGAGAGAGAAAAAGATGATTGACACACTAATGTTTAATTACTGAATTCCTGCTTGTGAGAAACTATCCACAAATACATTTTTATTAGCTATGAAATGTTGTCCAGTTAGCTTGGCAGGTAATCTTGTTGTGATCTCCAATGACCCAGCATCATGCCTTGCTAGCTCAGTACAGCTTTACTTCATGTTATGCAAGAACCAAAACAGGAAGGATCTAAAGGTTCGCAAGGACTGCAGCAGTTGTAGTGCTGGCAGTTTCACAGACTGAGCAGCCAGGGATGGTGAGCCGCAGCCAGATGACTGATTACCTGTGTGTCCAGGCCCAACAGGATGATCATAAGTGAAGAAGCACACGGCCCACAGCTGAGGTAGGGGCATCATTGCTACTGCTTGGGGGTACGCAATGAATGCCAGACCAGGTCCTGGGAGCAGGGAGCAGAGGAGAACATGGAGGTGATGGGAAAGAAAGACCAGAGGAGAGTGAAGGAGACAGAGAATGAATTAATTATCCAATGGTGTTTACTCTTTCTTCCCTTCTCTCCCAGGTCAGATTCCCTCTTATTACATTTACACATTTTCTGAATTTAGCAGATGCTCTTATCCAGAGTATCTTACACGGTTTGCCATTTTACATACCGTCTCTTAATACAGCTGGACATATTTTACAGCTGTAATTCAGCTTAAGCAGCCTGCACAAGGGTACAAAGACAGCGCCCCAGCTTGGAATTGAATCCACAATCTTTGAGTTGCATATTGCTACTTCTCTCCCTTTCAAGTTCAACTCAAATGTCATGAGGCGGAGAAATAATAAAAAGAACAGTCAGAGAGAAAGGCCAAATCTTACGCTAACCAAAACCAGCAGTTTGGAACATCATTAAGAAGAAAGAGAACACTGGTGAGCTCAGACATCATAGAGAAACCAGCTACCCTGACTACAGTGAAATGGCAACTAAGATCTGCTGGTCTAAAAGGATGTGTATCTACAAAAAAAGCCCTTGCTACGTGCTGTTAACAAGATGAAAAGTCTCCAATGGGCCAAGCACCGTCAAACACTGGACCAGAAAGATTGATAAAAGGCAGATGCACATCCTTTCTGATCATATGTGGACACCTGACGTCCAACATCTCATCCAAAATTATGGCATTCATATGGAGTTTGTCCACCCTTTGCTGCTATGACAACCTCCACTCTTCTGGGGAGACTTTATACTAGATGATGGAGCATTGGAAGTCAGGATTTGCTTCCATTCAGCCAGAAGATAATTAGTGAGGTCAGGCACTGATTGGGTGATTAGCACTGGCTGGCAGTTGGCTTTCCAATTGATCCCAAAGGTGTTGGATGGGGTGGAGGTCAGGGCTCAGTGCAGGCCAGTCAACACCGTTCTTCTCACTGGAATTAAGGGGCCTAGCCCAAGCAATGTACACAACACCCTAATCCGGAATTGTCCAAAACAAACATGCACAAAACCCCCTTTCCAATTTGGGAGAGTTGGGACACCATGGATCTCCTCAGAAACATGTGCTGTCCAACAGCTGCTTATTTTCACGTAGAAGACCACTGCTAAGCTCACGCAGAGCAGCGTCGGACGAAGAGCAGTACCTGATTCTGCCACTTCCTCAATGGCGACGCCCTGCTCATGTGCCATGAACCCCAGCACAGAAAAGACCGCAAATCCCGCCACTACACTGGTCCCGCTGTTCAGCAGGCACAGCCACAAACAGTCCCTGCAGAAACACCACCAGGGGGGTAAAGGAATTTGCTGGACCTGTCCTTGTTTTTTGCATTTATTTTCTTTTAAAAGTGAAAGAAATTATGTGTTTGCTGCTAATTGTCTTCTATTATAAGTGTGGGTATCTCTGGATTGCACTGGATGAAGGTATAACATGTGGATATCTTGGTACCCGCACTGAACACAGAGTTGCATACTTATGTTTCAGCATCTGACTTTTTTTCTCTACATTTCTGCCCTAGTGCACTGTGGGTATGATAGGGCCTTACTTGTAGCAGTTGTTGTTATAGGTGTTGTAGCTACCCAGCACAGTTAGAGTACCCGCTCCAAGACTGTAGGAGAAGAAGATCTGAGCTCCTGCCTCCATCCACACCTGCAGTGACATCAAAAATGTGAACACATTTGAGGCGAAGTGGCTGAAAACATTTATATGTTCCCCTATGGAGTGAAATAAGGAAAGAGAAATATTGCTTAGACAAGGTGATGGGGCACTGCCAGGTATATGCTGGCATAAGTTGATGTTACAGAGTTCTTACCTGTGGGTCTGCCAGGAGGGAGGGGTCAGGGTACAGGTAGAACACCACCCCCTGCAGAGCTCCAGGTAGAGTTAGCCCTCGTATCAGCAACACCAAAAGCATCAGGTATGGGAAAGTAGCAGTGAAATAAACCACCTGGTGTGAGAGGGAGAGAGAGAGTGAGGGCCTTTCACAGTCATGTAAACATAGATCATTTTGAATCCCTTGGCACTTAATAAACCCATTCTTGACTAAAGCATGAAAACAGTATGCTAAGAAAACAGACCACAGAGGTCATTCTGTTTGGTGCAGAAAGAAGACATTTGTATGGGTATCATAAAGGCATGTTAGTTACTTACAGTAAGCTCAAAGCTTATGTTTGGGACAATGTATAGAACTACATTTTAATAAAAGCGAATAATCTGCATCTTGAACACATGTACATTTTTTAAATTATAAATCTAAAATTGTGGAGTACAGAACCAAATAAAGAAAAACATATGTCCTAAACATTATGGAGCTCATTGTATATAAAATATACTTCTTGAAAAAGTTTCTGTTATCATAAATAGTAAAAATTCACTTTATCATTCAATATTTATTCAGAATGTTATATTCTTATGGAAAAAAAAACCTACCATATTATTGAAGTTCCACTTGTTCCTAGTCCAATGATACCAAACATAACAGAACTTGTGTAGTTTATCAGACACAACCATTTATTTATCATACTATTTCACCCCGGAGAGCAGGTTCTTTTACTTTGGTACACTGAGATTCCAGATATGCACAAGAAACACTTGTGAAAGGAACATATGAACGGTCACTCTTTGTAGAGGTAGCCCAGGTAAGGACATTCTGTGCTTATCTCTCTCAGTAGCTCTGAGACAAGACCTTGCCTGTAGACTTCACCCCCTTCCAGATGCAGAAGTAGCAGATGACCCACATGATGATGAGGCACAGAAGCACCTCCCACCTCAGACTTGCCCACCTCCTCAATGCCCCCCGAGATCGCCAGCACACGTCTCCTGGGGGAGGGGGGGAGAAGGAAGAAAAAGAGAAACATGAGGGGAGAAAAGGGAAGTAAGTGGAGAAAGAGAGAAATAATATTTTTTACTTTATTTATACTAAAAATGTTCTGCCAGTTAACTTACATTTATTCCCATGTAGGAACCACAATGCTCTGCATGCCCCTTGCACCCTAGCCTACCATGTACACAAATAATGGACATTTTCTCTTCTTATTGTTCAGAAAGTATTTCACTAGCATAAATGCCACAAGGTGAGGCTAGGCCAATGTGATCCATTTCCACATACATCTGTAAACTAGGCTAATATGGCCCTACACATCACCTTATTTATTAGCAGACACCTTTATTCAGAGCAACTTACACTTTTTCCATACATTTATACAGATCCATATTTAGTAATTAAAGATAAGTAGATTATGTAAAGACTTGAACCTGCAGCCAAGTTTCCTAGTTCCCTAACCCCGAGGTCTGTACGAGGTGCAATCCTACAGAACTCAGTCACCAGACTTACTCCCAAAACTCGGTGGCTGCAGAGGATGAGTTGTTGGGCTGTTGGGTCCAGTTTGTGTTGAGGTTTTTGTTGGAAAGGTCCACACAGTGATCTGAAGCACAGAGAGTAGGCTTTCCTAAATCATCAAGCAGACTCATCGGACGTTGCAGCTGAGTGACAGGCCATTTTAAACAGTCATGACTGTCACTCCAAACATTCTCTTATTGTTTCTGGTTGTCTGGTTTTCTGATATGCAGACAGCTGTTAATAAACCAGCTCTATATTATGAAAAAATTACAAGTGTTAATACATGTGAAAATACAGTCCCCTCCAAAAGTATTGGAACAGCAAGGTCAATTCCTTTGTTTTTGCTATACACTAAAGACAAGTGAGTTTGAGGTCAAAAGATGTACATGAGATGACAGATCCGAATTTCAGCTTTTATTTCCTGGTATTTTTATCTAGATTTGTTAAACAACTTAGAACATATCACCTTTTGTATCAGATAACCCAATTTGTAGGTGAGCAAAAGTACTGGAACATGTGACTGACAGGTGTTTCTTGTTGCCCAGATGTGTCCTGTTAGATTGATTGGTTAAACAATAAATAGTTCTGAATGTCTACTCTTGGTTTTAGCCTTGGGTTTTGCCTGTGAAAACTGCATTTGTGTTATAAAAGATAAACTAACATGAAGACCAGAGAGCTGTCTTTGGGAGAAAAGCAAGCTTAGAAAAGAGGGGAAATCGATCAGAGCCATTGCACAAGCATTGGGGATAGCTTGTACGACAACTTGGAATGTCCTGAAAAAGAAAGAAACCGCTGGCGTACTGAGCAACAGATATCGAACAGGTCGACCAAGGAAAAAAACAGCAGTTGATGACAGAAACATTGTGAAAGCTGTGAAGAAAAACCTCAAAACATCAGTCAGTGACATCACAAACAATCTCCACAGGACAAGGGTGAAGGTATCTCAATCAACTGTTCGAAGAAGACTTAGAGGGCAGCAATATAGAGGCTATACCACAAGATGCAAACCACTCATCAGTAGTAAGAATCAGAAGACGAGATTACAATTTGCAAAGAAGTACAGAGATGAGCCACAAAAGTTCTGGAACAAAGTTTTATGGACTGATGAGACCAAGATTAACCTCTACCAAAGTGATGGAAAGGCCAAAGTGTGGAGAAAGAAGGGATCTGCTCATGATCCAAAACATATAAGCTCATCTGTGAAGCACGGTGGAGGAAGTGTCATGGCTTGGGCTTGCATGGCTGCTTCTGGAGTGGGCTCACTAATCTTTATTGATGATGTAACTCATGATGGTAGCAGCAGGATGAATTCAGAAGTCTACAAAAACATTGTGTCTGCCAACTTACGGAGAAATGCATCAAAACTAATTGGGAGAAACTTCGTCATGCAGCAAGACAATGACCCAAAACACACTGCCAACACAACAAAGGATTTCATTAGGGAGAAAAAGTGGAAGGTTTTAGACTGGCCAAGTCAATCACCAGACCTTAACCCAATTGAGCATGCATTTCACCTCCTGAAGAGGAGATTGAAGGGAAAACTCCACCGAAACAAACAACAACTGAAAGAGGCTGCAGTAAAAGCCTGGAAAAGCATCATAAAAGAAGAATGCAACAGTTTGGTGATGTCAATGGGTCGCAGGCTTGATGCAGTAATTGCAAGCAAGAGATATGCTACCAAATATTAAGTGTTATTTACTTTCATTTACTTAAATACTCTCTGTTCCAATACTTTTGCTCACCTAAAAATTGGGTGGTCTGATACCAAAGGTGCTATGTTCTAAGTAGTTTAACACATCTAGGTGTAAATACCAGGAAATAAAAGCTGAAATTCTGAACTCCTGTCTCATGTTCATCTTTTTATCTCAACCCCAAATGTATTCAGTGTATTGCAAAAACAAAGGAATTGGCCTTGCTGTTCCAATACTTTTGGAGGGGACTGTATATATTTAATTTTGACATATTACAAGTGTAAAGAATACATTTTGAAAGCATTGCAAAACAAATTTTAAATAATTGTGTATTCTGAAATACATCCATGAAGCAGGCATATGATCACATATGAATGTTTCAACCTGAAATACCCACATATATCACACATACTGGCATGCACAGGCATCACAATAATAAGTTCCTCATATTTAACTGATCTGAATTTGCCGTACAATTTTTCCTGTCTTTGAAGGAGTGGGACTGCGATACCCAAAGGAAATGGGGGTTCTTAACCTACTCAGTATAACTTCAAGACAGGCTTTATGTCTGTATGCACCATGGATTGTGGGTGGAGCAAATGTCACCTGTATTTCAGGTGTTATTACAGTCAGCCCAGTGTAGCTTAGAAACAGGCTCTGTACCTGTGTCCTCCTGTATGGACTGCAGGTGGAGTTATACCTCTTACACTGCATTTCAGATTTTACCTGAGTTCCAGGTGTTTGAGCAGCTGGCCCAGGGCAGATGTGAGCTGAAGGAGAAGTAGAGGTAGAAGAGAGCCCAGGCCAGGATGACAATATAACACATGCAGGCGTAAAAAAGGATCATCTGGCCCGCATAGCCAATTCCTGAGACACACATACACACAGGCACACAGACACACACATACACACATATACACACAGGCACATAGACTCAATTAGCAACTGACAGTGCCAATCATTAGTTTGAACGACTACTTAATGCAGTTACTGGTTGTGAACATGCCTGCTGTGGTTTCTCTTAGTATTTGGATTCCTGATAGTGACACTGATGCCTTCTGCTTTGAGAGACACTCTGGATTGGAGTGCCTGACAACTGCTTGTAATATACTGTAACTATTTCTCCCTGTGTCATGGCCCCATTTCCCTGTAAGAGTAAAGTCCACCTCTTAGCCTCACAGAGCTAGATTCTGGTGTAGAAGTGCAATACTGCAGCTGCAGTAATGATAGATTAATTTTCTCTGGGGAACTTTGATTTGGGAGAATATTCTAACCCCCTCCTGTGCCATGATTTAGTGCTGGCCTGCAGTACTGTAACCCTACTACTGATTATCCATTAGCTCCCAGTCTATTCACAGCTCACATCTCCAGGCCTTGGCTGGGGAGATTTAATATATTTGACTTTACAGCCGATTTTGAGCTGCCCTGCAAGACCGTGGGACACACAAAAACAGAAACTGGCCTGACCATAGAGCTTATCCACACTCTAGAACCGAACCTTTATAGGGTAAGCCGCCCTGCAGTCTAGAGTCGTGCTAACCATTCCCCACTCATAGCAACAGTGCACTTTTGTAGCTCTGCATTTTTTATATGCCTATAGAATTTAGGGATTTGCATGTAAGAACAACTGAACTGAACCCCTGGCTGCATGGGGAGATTTGTACATGGACTGAGAGGCAGCTGCTCTAAGGGCTGGGCCACAAAGTCTCCCCTCTGCTCATACCTGGTGAGCCTGTCTCTTCTCTCCTTCACACCCTATTGTGATCTCAGTTTTACCCATTTGATGAGACGTTTCTGGCCTCTCACCCTCAGCCAATGGGCACAGTTTCTTCCAGCAGGTGATGCCCCCCTCCTGGGTGTACTGTCCCATGGCAGTCTCCAGCAGGAACAGGGGTATCCCACAGGTCACCGCAAAGAGCAAATATGGCACAAGGAACGCTCCTGCAGACACACCCACACACAAAGGGAACATTTGAGATAAATCTTCAATCACCAGTCTCCGACAGTTATGTGAACAAAACCAGATATGTTTACTTCCAGGCAATCAGTAATCTGTGACTGTGTGACTCTGTGTGCTTGGGATGTTCCCATAATGCAGTTCTATCTGTTATGTAACATGTACACATACAGACAGAGCACTGAGCACTGCACCATCCAGAAACAAGAACTATGTAAATCAATGCTCATTTAGTACTTATAGGTACATTAAATATGTAAATCAAACTAAAAGTTCATATTAAGTCTCAAAAAACTCATTCACACACTAATTTGCACTCATCAACACTCTCACTCATTCTTATTCGCAGTCTCACTCATGATCACTTACAGTCATACACTCACTCATACTCACTCATACACTCACTCATTTACTCACTTACTCACCGCCGCCGTTCTTGTAGCAGAGGTATGGGAACCTCCACACATTTCCCAGCCCCACTACGTCCCCCGCCACGCCAGGAGGAACTCCACCTTACTCCCCACTGGCCCCTCTCCTCCAATGGCCTTTCAGCGGTCTCCCTTTCCATCTTCATCCCGTCTTCCTCCGTTCCCCACTCTTCGCCCTTTGTCTAGACACAGCAATCTTGAAACAGAGGCTGATGTTTTACCCACTGACTGTCTGACACGTTCTTACATGTGCACGGTGTATCTGTGATGCTGGGCCAAGTTACCAATGAGTGACAGGGCCATGTTAAAGAATAGCCATCACGGTCTTTGGCAGGTCAAACTGTTATCTGAAAACATTATGTATAAAGTGAGCTAATCAGAAACTTTATTTTTTCAACAATTTTTTGTAGTGTGTAAAGATTACATTCTGTAAATAAATGCTTTCATTTAGATGTGGGAATCAGTGTTTCAGAGCAAAGTGAAACAATGGTTATTTCCATAAGCAATCTGAAACCAAAATGAAAGAAGGATCACAAACATTGCCTTCCTCTTGGTCTACAAGGACAGAACCACTCTGCAATGAGCAATTCAGTGATTTAGTGTCTTATTTTTGACTTTCAAACATCAGATATAATTTAAAGTCCTTTTGTGTAAAACACTTTTTCATTCATTTGTTTACTGGTGAATTATTTTGTAGATAAAATTGAGTTACCCTGCCACATCTTTCATTACAGCATACTAAGGATGTGGTAGAGTAAAATACTCACTGACATCTGAATTGTGGTCATCTGTGCTGTTGATGAGTGGCTGTGCTGAGGACCATGTTTGTGATGCCAATTGTCCTTGCCCTTATAGTGACCAGGCAAAACAAGTTATATCCATGTAAGAGATTTGTTTCTGCAGAAAAAGTCCAGCACCTACACACAGCAATGTGGATAAGTCTGAACTGAGGGGCAGGGGCAGTCCCTACTCTCTATAATGAAAAGGTACTAACACCTGATTGGCTTTACTAATACCATGCATAATTGTAAATCTGGTGTGTTAATACATAAGCAAATTGCAAATTCAACAAGGACAATTATTGTTTATGTCTAACACAAATCATGAATGCTGAATAGGCATGCAGTGACCTCCCTTATCCAACATACTCAGGCTACATAAATATGCTCCAAATTAGGAACCAGTATTAAGTTGTTATTTAGTCCTCCATAGAACCGAGCCCAAAGTTTCAGCTTTGGAGTTTTGGAATGTGTCTTCTTGTGGTATGTTTAGAAAACAGATCGCAAATGATTGACTGCATGTTGTTTGTATTTTGATAAAATTTGGAGTGAAATAGCTACTTTTATAAATGAAGGCTGTACAGTGGAAAGCCCAAGCAGGAAGCTATGAAAGAATCTTGTA
The DNA here is from genome assembly GCF_013347855.1 of Anguilla anguilla. Lineage (NCBI taxonomy): Eukaryota > Metazoa > Chordata > Actinopteri > Anguilliformes > Anguillidae > Anguilla > Anguilla anguilla. The sequence goes on from NC_049212.1 coordinate 26,509,403, forward strand.
AGCTATCGTGATAGTCTGGCAATAGGCTTAAATTAGTTGTGGATGCCTCTCGTCAGAGTAGTGCTTCCTTTCCCGGTTTCAGCTGGAACACCACCATTTCTTGTAAAGGAGCCATTTACTAGAAATCAGACCAGGCAAAATTCCAAATGTATGGTTTGGCAGGTCTTTCTCTGGGGGAAATGAACTCCCTTTGTCAGTGCAGTCTGTAAATGGCGTTCATGTATTTTTTCAGGACAACAAAACACAATCCTAGATAATAATGAAAGAAAAACTTGCTGTAAAGCCGGTTTCTTCTGTGACCTCTGCAATATGTGATTTCCTATATGAAATGTAAATAGCTAGTGAAAATAATTGCACATATGCAGTGGTCTAGATATTTACTGTACTGTAAAGATTTGAGAGTCTTAGTAATACATTTGGGCCACATGAAATCTACAGGTGTTTTTATATTAAACTTCTCTTGGTTAGTCTGTTTTGGGAGCACAGTTGGGCCTATTTGGAGAGTCACATGCAGTGCTGTCACTGTGCTGTGATACAGCATCATTTCTTAACACACACAGAGTTGCTGATCATCTTTCACACACACACACACACACACACATAAACACACCTATAACATGCTATTAAATATTCACTCTATCATTGGTCACTCATCTTACTAATGTATTACACCTGATTGCTACATCATTCACATTTTTATGAAATAATATGACAAGCATTATGAAATTTGCTATTCAAAGCTTTTTATGATTACTTTGTATTGTGTTATACTGGAGCTGAATAATAGGCTGCTGTAGGGTTGTGGCATTTCCAGTGAATATTGTAGTGTTATGGTGTGCTCTAGTGTTATGGTACTGTACAGTGTATTCCAATGTGGTCTTTACGAATGGTTTGCTCTGCCTGTTCCATTTTGAGGATTGAGCCACTGTAAGTGTAGGTATATTGTAGTATGTTCTAATATATTCTATAATTGAGTGCTTAAATATGTACTTCACATACGTAAAAAGCATTTATGAATATAACTCCATTATATTGTTTTGCTGTTTGTGTAGAATTGTATCCTTAATATGCTGTGAGGGGAGTTTTTACGCGATTAAATTTGTATTGTATTTTCAAGTACAAACATTTTTGCATACAAAGAAATTAAACTGACGACTGAGCAATGAAAATAAATCATGTTATTTCTTAATGTAACCACAATACTATGTACATTCAACAGTACGGACTCCAGACTGTACAGAACCAAGGCTTCATTATGCATTCTCATGTGATTTTCAAATAATTCAGACAGGAATCCCTAAAACTGCCAACGGCCAGAAAATGCTGAACTTGAATGCGCAACAGTTCTGTTCTTTTAAAGACTTGGTAAGCACTAAATATCATGACATTAATATAAATGAGTAAGGCCACCAGTTTGACTCCCCTTGTTTTCTCCACCATCTAGAGTTCACAATAGCCTCGTTGTCAAAGCCCTTCTTAAACAATTATCCTATTTGCACCACCTCAGTAATCTAGGTAATTGCCACTAATTCAGAAAAGATGATGATTGACAGTGAGGTTTACAAGCAACACGTGTTATATTCAGTTTGATTACTTACCACTGTGGACATGCTACAGTAGGGGCATGTTAGGTTTTGTTAGAAGCAAGTTAAAAATGAGAGTATTTATGTAGCATTTAACTTGCACAAAAAGTTTGAAAAATAAATAAATTCATGAGTCAACTAATTAACTAACCATGGTCTTCCATCAAGACCTCATGTAGAATTAGGTGCTGAAGTGCTGGGCTAAAACAAAAACCTGCTTTTTATGGAAGCATTTTTATTTTTACTGCAATGATACTCAGTCCTGGTCCTGGAGAGCCACAGAGTCAGCTGGTTTTTTAGATCAGTGACTGATTCAGACCCAATAAACCAGGTGACTGAATTAACTGTATAAACAACTGCTTTAAGTGATCAATTGCTGTGCTACTGAAGTGCTTAGCAACAACAAAAGCCAGCAGACCTCCAGGACCAGGACCGTTGGCTGAAAGACATGCTTTTCGCAGCATTTAAACTATGTTCCATCCGTGTTCACCAATTAGATCAACTTATTATTTAAAAAAAATACATTTCTCAATTATAAACTCAATTATTGTAGTATTAATCACTTGACTGTGTTGTTGGAGTGCCAATGGGGACCCCTGGATTATAACCATTGAAATACAAGTTTAAATTCCAGCAGGTCATGCGGTGGAGACAAAATGGTGGCCCTACAAATGAGGCATCCCACCAGTGTCCAATCATTTCACTGACTTCTAATAAGGTATTCTGGTTAAATAAATTCCAGTGATTCATATCTGCTGTATTTAAAGAAGAAAAATGGGGTTGTTCCATTAAGAGGAAGAATAGGAGGAAGAGTTATTGTGTTTGACCCATTCTAGGGTTGCCAGCTTTATCAGTGTTTGAAGCTGTTGGAACTTAACTTGGGGCTGGGGGGCTGGGGTTGTGCTGCAGAAATTAACCATTTGCGGTCCCGGGTTGGGTGGAGGCGTAGCCATTGGAATGGATTGCAGAGGGGTGGTTGACACGCTAATGTAGCTAATATGGACTGCATTTATATAGCGCTTTTATCCAAAGCGCTATATAATACAAGCTCAGTTACTCATACCAGACATTATATTGACCACAAACCCGATCTGTACAAATAATTTGAAAACCAGACATGCCAGTTGATAACCAGGCATCTGGCAACCATAAACCAGAAATCTCCTTTCCAAATGTAGCCCTCAGAGTCAACATCCAAGATGGGGAGGCTAGAAGGGTATTCAGTAGTTCCATACAAGGCTACATAATCAGTCTGGCTCCCAGCAGACCAGAAATTAAGGTGAGCAGTGCCACTTTTATACTCCCGGCTCCATTGCTGGTCTTGTCTGTCGCCCCCTGTTGGCTGGAGGTGAAATGGCAGTGCCTGACATTTCCCTCCCCATCCCAGGCGATCAACTCAGCTCGGGGGGTGCAGCAGCTGGCGGTGTAGCGCACATGCAGGGGCATTCCTCCACCCCACCCAGTAATGTTCAGGGGGGGTTCCCCCTCCAGCAGGTGGGGCTCCTCCGACCCCTGCCTCCCTTCCCCCTCAGTGTCCCTGCCCTTTCCCTCCTGTTGCCATGGTTTCCCCTCTTGTCCTAGATGCAGCGTGAGGACGCCGTGGCCCTTGGACAGCTGCAATGCTGCCAAGCCGGAGTGCCCCCTGTCTGTCACCGCCAGAGACACAGTCCAGCTCGCCTGGTGACACACGGGCGGGCAGGTGGCCTCCACGCGCATCGGTGAGCAGGATGGGGGGAACACATCCTGGAGAGAGAGAGACAGAGAGAAAAGAGAAACAACCTTATTTTCATGACTTCTGCCAGACGTGAACCTCTCCTGGCAAAAGTAGTACATTCAGAGCTATAACTCTGCCCTTTTTTGGGAGCATAACCAATATTTTCTTTCTAATAAGACCAACTCAGTGAAGGTGGGTCTCATGTGAGGCAGGGGTTTGACATTGGGAAGTGGCTGAACAATGAGTAGTGTTTCAACTAAGTCACAGCAAGCACCATAGCTTAGATTCTCTTAAACTGTTTAAGGACGCAAGATAAGTATAGATCCTCTCAGATACCTGCCTATGGATACAGGATCAGTGTAGCTCATTGGTTTCCAATCCTGTTCCCGGTGATCTACCGTGCTGTAGGTTTTCACCCGATCCCTAATAAAGCACACCTCATTCAACAGCTAGAGATCTTGTAGAGCTGCTAATTAGTAGAATCAGAAGTGCCAAATTAGAGTTGAAATGAAAACCTGCAGGATGGTAGATCTCCAGGAACAGGGTTGGGAACCATTGGTGTAGCTCCTTTGAGGGACATTTTGTTTAGATGTACATGATTAGTGTAGATCCTCTGACATATGAAAGGATCTGAGGGAAGGGACTGGGATCTGCAGGATCTATGATCAGGAAGACTGAATGAGGTACTGGACTGGATCTCACCTGTGGAATGACGATAAGGTGTACAACGGCGTAGTTTGAGTCGGCGGTGTCCAGTGCTCGGACCGTGAGGGTGAGGGTAACCGCACTCCCTGGGTCTGTGCCCCCTGGAGTCCTAACCTCCACTTTCCCCCTCAGCGAACCCCTCTCCCCCACCGACAGCCTGCAGTGGGGAAGAACATCCACAAGGATGCTGGCATGAAAGACATTTCTGTCCACCTCTTAGGATCACCTGTTGGGAGTTCTCCGTCCTACCTGTGAGGACCTTTCTGTGTAAGGAAACCACGGTCATCAGTGGCGGTCAGGGTGAAGTGACGGGCGGGGCCGTGGTTCATCACGTCAAAGCTGACTGTGGAGACGTTACCAGGAACCAGGTGAGGAGCTGAGAGGACCTTGGGGGATGGGGGTGGCACCGGGGTTGAGGAGGGAGGAGTCACTAAACACAGCTCAACACACCGACAAACTCGTCTTCACACTCAAACCAATGGGATTATCAAGTTTATACGCCTCTGACACACTGTCATGTTGGGTGTGTGTTGTTTGTGGTACAGACTATGGTCAAAAAGGATCTTAAATACTTCAGCCCTTTATACACTTGCATTGTTGTTGTGTACACCAGTATCAGGTGTGTGTTTTTATGATAATATGTATACCTATATTTTTAAGCATGTGTTGCTGCATTGCTGTATACTTGTATCTGTATGTGGCAGGTTTGTTGTGTATTTATATGTCAACTTTGTATAAATTATATGGAGGTTCTCTGCAGTTCTTTGCGATGTTATGTTGTGCTGAGGTACTGTGTTGTGTTGTTATGTTGGCGTGTATACCTGTATCTGCACATGTGTAGGTTGGATCATCTCCGTGGCGACTCGCTCCAGTCTGTTTCCTCGCCCATCCTTCCCAGACAGTCGCACACAGAACGGTTCTCGGGGCACAGAGGCCATACCGCCCACCAGCTCTTTCCCAGCAGATGAGGAGGACGAAGAGTTGAGAGGCACCTTGAGCAGGATCTCCCCACTGGCTCCCAGGAGTGTCACATGACTGAAGGAAGCCTCCTCATTGGGCGGTAAGCCTGTCACAGCCAGCACCAGAAATGTGGGTACGCCTGAACATGGACAGGAGGGTGGAATTATTGAAATTGTTTTCATATTAGCATAGACACAGTCATGCATACAGTTGCAAGAAAAAGTTTGTGAACCCTTTGGAATTACTCAGATTCTGCATTAATTACTCATTAAATGTGACCTTATCTTCATTTCAAATCACAATAATGGACAAACACAATTTGCTTAAGTAAATAACACAACCAATTGTACTTTCCATGTCTTTATTGAACACATTGTCTGAACATTCACAGTTCAGACTGGAAAAGGTATGTGAACCTTTGTGTCTAGTAACTGGTAGGACCTCTTTAGCAGCAATGACCTCGACCAAATGTTTCCTGATCAGTCTTGCACAATAGTTAGGACGAAATTTAGACCATTCCTCCTTTAAAAAAACTGCTTCAGTACATTGATATTTCTCAGATTTCATGCATGAACAGCCCTCTTCAGGTCATGCCAAACATCTCAGCTGGGTTAAGGTCTGGCTAGTTTTCCCCTTCTTTCTCTCCCTCCCTCCCTCCCTCCCTATCACTTTTGCACACACGCACACACACATGCAAACCAGACCTGCCACTGGACTTCCCTCCACTCGGGCCAGTCCTGGATGTGTCCCATTGGCCACCACTGCAAAATAGTACAGGAAGTCCACACTGCTGTCACCTGGGCAGAGGGGGTGGAACAGACATGTCAATCACTGCCCAGTGTAGCCCTATCAGCTGTGGCTCCATATCCAGCCCAACACTGTCTGCAGTACAGAGTCAACTGACGATATTTTATATCTAAAATGGTTTTAAATATTTGGGAATTTACTACTAATATAAGGTATACTACAGAGGATTTTTTCCTTGAAAATACCATAATAACCATGTTAAGGCAAATCCATGATACACTTCAATCTCTGGCTTTACGCACTTTTCTCTAAATTGTACACCTTTACCTGTATTTGTTATTCTAAAATGTGTTTGGGACTTTTCTGGATGTTTTCTGTGTGGTGAGGGGTGGGTGTGGTTACAGAGCTACCTAGCGAAGATGTCCAGAGACAAGTTCCAACGATAAAACCACTATTACATGCAACATAATGGAATTAATTAATCTATAATCAAATCTGCCTTCTTAGTGTTGCTCACGTTTGCTCATTTCATGGTACTAACGTCACCTCTAGCTATCCAGCTAGTTACGTTAGGTGGGGTTGAAGACGGAGGAGGAGACTTCTTTGCTTGTAAACACAGGCTAAGAAATCCTGCATAGTATGCCTTTAAGAGATCCTCATCTACAGAGCCTTCTGAGATGGCTTATTTTTTACATTCAGTTTATCTATACACAGAGGTGGAAAATCCTGGTTCAGAAAGTATATGTCCTCCCCAGTATTTTGTTCCAATCACCTGGATTTGCTTATCAGCACAATTCTTCTGCCAGGAGGTAGAACTAATTAGTGAAATCAGCTGGTTGAGTTCATGGGTTTAAGAAACACATGGCAGGACCTTTACTTTTACTTTGACCCCTGGACCTTCCACCTCTGTCTATACAGCAGGATATTGGCTGAAGCAATTCAGGTTAAGCACCTTGATCAAGGCAGTAGCCCACCAGGGAATCAAACCTGCAACCCCTGAGTTTCTACAGCCCACTTATCTTCCCTCCTCTGCTGCATTTTGCAGGTAAACTGTAGCGACTCTGCTGTGTTTGCAGTGGGGGCGGTGAGTCCTGTACCGATGGCGTTGAGCGTGATGGGACCCTCCGCGTCTGCACTAAGGCGCCACTGTCCCGGCTTGATGGGGGGGAGCAGGCTGACCCGGTAAAGCCCCTGGAAGCTCTGCAGATGCGCCAGGG